>NW_015387967.1:60525-68754 GCF_001527695.2 Protobothrops mucrosquamatus | reverse complement strand
AAGGGCTCAATAACTATCTCCCCTAATGCCAGATCACTCTGCCACTGGCCTGAGACAAAAATCAGATCCAGCGTGTGTCCACCTGTGTGAGTGGGGGCCTGAATTAATTGGGTCAAGTCCAAGGCCGTCATGGAAGCCAAGAACTCCTGAGCTGCCGCCGACGTCTCACCTACTGATGGCAGGTTGAAATCCCCCAAGATGAATGAATGGAGGGAGGGAGGGGGGATGAAATAGATGGAAAGATGAATGGATGGAAGAATGGATGGATGGAAGAATGAAAGAATGGATGAATGGGAAGAACAGATAGAAAGATGGAAGGATGGATAGATGGGAAGAATGAACGGATGGATAGATGGATGGATGAATGGATGGGAAGAACAGACAGAAAGATGGATGGAAGAATGAAAGGATGGATGGATGGAAAACTGATTGAATAAAATTAGCTACAGATGGATGAATGTTCAGAGAAGGAGCTTCTCCTTCTACTACATCAACAGTCCCAGCAGAGAAGAAAGGGAGGCACCTTCACCCACAAGGGCGGCATCTACCCAGCAACCCACAGGAGCTCTACTAAGCCTTTGTCTCAAAAGCATTTTTCAAGATCAGGAGAGGTGAACCCAGAGCTAAGAAAGTGAAGAGAGCCATCTATCCCTCCATGGCTTTGAGGGCCAACTGGGTTATCTTCTAAAGCAGGGCTCTTCAAACTTGGCCCTTTGATGACTGGTGGACTTCAACTCCCAGAATTCCTCAGCCAGTGTGCCTGGCTGAGGAAATCTGGGAGTTGAAGTCCACAAGTAGGGGTCTTCAAACTTGGCCCTTTGATGACTGGTGGACTTCAACTCCCAGAATTCCTCAGTCAGGCGTGCCTGGCTGAGGAATTCTGGAAGTTGAAGTCCACAAGTCATCAAAGGGCCAAGTTCGAAGACCCCTACACTAGACCAAAATTGGCTCAAAAAAATCTGGAAGTCCACAAGCAGGGATCTTCAAACTTGGCCCTTTGATGACTGGTGGACTTCAACTCCCAGAATTCCTCAGCCAGCCACGCTGGCTCAGGAGTTCTGGGAGTTGAAGTCCACCAGTCATCAAAGAGCCAAGTTTGAAGACCCCTGTTCTAAACACATGGCCGGCTCCTTAACCTCTGTGAAGTTCAGAGCATCTGCTGTCCCACCAGGCCATCCCCACCAACTACCGGTTGTTCCCCTGGACGCCTGCTTTTTCTTCTCCCCTACAGTGGGGGGGGTGATATGTGTACCCCTTGCGTTCCTCCCCAAAGCTATCGCCCCCTCCCCATCGTGTACCCGTCTGGGGGTCGACGGAGAAGAACGGCAAGCCCTCGAGTACCGTATAGACCAGCTTGGCGCTGTTCCCGTAGGTCGGATCATCCGCGTCGTGGGCCGTCACCTGGATCACGGACGTACCTGTGGGAACGGAGTGGGAGAAGGGAAAGAAAGGGTGGGATGGTTGTGTGAAGGGCAGCAGGAAGGCAGGCGTCCATCTGAAGAGAGGAGAGCCAAGGATTGTTCAGAGCAAGCTCACGATCTGCCTAAGACTGGCTAGTTTGGGGTTCAACCCATCAAACCCGGCGGTTGTCTTAGCAGGTTGTGTGAACTAGACCATGGAGTTGTCAGAACAAGCTTCCTCCTTCCGTTACAGATTCAAGATGGACAGTATTTAATATTTATTTGTTACGTATATGTAGGGGTGTGGGTCTGTACATATGTTGTGTATAGCATGTTTAGGTGTGTGTCATGTATGTGTTTCACTTTGAGAGTGGGCAACTCAATTTCATTTTTGATGTGTGCCGTTGTGTCCACAGTAAAAAAGATGACAATAAAGGTTATCTATCTTATCTTATCTTATCTTATCTTATCTTATCTTATCTTATCTTATCCCTTACCTTACCTTACCTTACCTTACCATCCTATCCTATCCTATCCTATCCCATCTAATCTCATCTCATCTCATCTCATCTCATCTAACAGAATAACAGACTTGGAAGGGACCTTGGAGGTCTTCTAGTCCAGCCCCCTGCTCAAGCAGGAAACCCTATACCAGTTCAGACAAATGGCTGTCCAGTCTCTTCTTAAAAACCTCCCGTGATGGAGCGCCCACCATTTCTGAAGGCAAGCTGTTCCACTGGTTAATTCTTGAATCAGAATAGACCTGGAAGGGACCTTGGAGGTCTTCTAGTCCAACCCCCTGCTCAAGCAGGAGACCCTATCTATACCATTTCAGACAAAGTGGCTGTCCCGTTTCTTAAAAATCTCCAGTGATCAGGCACCCACAACTTCTGGTGGCAAGCCGTTCCACTGGTTAAATGTCCTCACTGTTAGGAAATTTCTCCTTAATTCCAGGTTGCTTCTCTCCTTGATTAGTTTCCACCCGTTGCTTCCTGTCTTGTTTAGTCCTTTTTTCCTCTAGACTGGCAATACCCAAATCCTGCAAACCGTTCTTGATATGTTTTAGTCTCCAGGATCTTAGTTAAAGACAGTTAAAGAACTTAATTATTCCTCCTTAGTTCTAGGTTGCTTCTCTCCTTGATTAGTTTCCATCTGTTGCTTCTTGTCCTGCCTTCAGGCGCTTTGGAGAATAGCTTGACCCCCCCCCCTCTTCTTTGTAGGAGCCCCTGAGATACTGGAAGACTGGATACTGGAAGACTGCTATCCTGTTCCCCCCCTGGTCCTTCTCTTCCTTAAACTAGACATACCCAATTCCTGCAACCGTTGTTCATATGTTTCGGCCTCCAGTCCCCCGATCATCTTTGTTGCTCTTCTCTGCACTCTTTCTAGAGTCTCAACATCTTTTTTTATATCTCGGCGGCCAAAACTGGATGCAGCATTCAAAGTGTGGTGTTACACACTTAGAACATGCAGCCGTTTATGGCATTCAGCAGAAAATCCAGCCGCCCTAGCACATAAAAGTACAAAAGTAATGTTGGAAAGAGACCTTAGAGGTCATCTAGTCTGACCCTCTCCAGGCAGGAATCCGCAGCAACCCTTTAGCAAAGTCGAGAGGAAACGTTTGTATTTGGCTGCCCTTTGAAGGTCGAAGAAGAAAATAGCATTTTTTTTAAAAAAAAAACACCTCTGGAAAAGCCAAAGTTTTAAAATCCTCTCTTAAGTCCCTTACCTCCGTTGGGGATGACCGATTTATTTATTTTCCTTTTTGGCAACCTGCGGCCAGCCTCGCTCTGTTATTTCTAGGGAGCAGTTGAGTTCTTTAAAAATAAAACGCCAGGCCTGCTCAAAGGCTTACAGCCGAAAAACTGTGGAAAAGCGCTCCCATGGTCACATAGATCAAACCCTCCAGAAACAATCAAACAGGCACAATCTCAATTTAAAACAAGCTGAGAAGGGTTAGATCTGCAAAACAGAAGGCTGGGGAGGGAGATTTCTCAAACCTTGGCAACTTTAAGATCGGTGGACTTCAATTCCCAGAATTCCCCAGCCAGCCATGCTGGGGAATAAGTCCCTTTTTTTCAGGGCCGTTGTAACTTTGAACTGTTCTAACTCGAGGACTTTCTAGTTTCGCCCATTTGTGGACGAGGCCACCTGTAACTCTATTGCAGGGGTCTTCAAACGTGGCCCTTTTATGACTAGTGGACTTCAACTCCCAGGATTCCTCAGCCAAGCGTGCCTGGCTGAGGAATTCTGGGAGTTGAAGTCCACAAGTCATAAAAGGGTCAAGTTTGAAGACCCCTGCTCTACTGTGTGAGCCACAGGACCAAAGCCACGTCTGAACCAATGTAATAGGTTTAGGGGTTTAGGTTAGCGGTAGGGAGCCAATGGGGGAGTTTGTTACTGGAGGTGGTTGACCAATTAAAACTTAATCTCACCTTCCACCTCTTAGAACGGAATGGACTGGACTGGACTGGACTGGACTAGACTGGACTGGACTAGAATAGAATAGAATAGAATAGAATAGAATAGAATAGAATAGAATAGAATAGAATAGAATAATAAAATGTAGAATAGAAGAATAGAATAGAATAGAATAGAATAGAATAGAATAGAATAATAAAATATAGACTAGAATAGAATAGAATAGAATGGAATATAGAATAGAATAGAATAGAATAGAATAGAATAGAATAGAATAAGAAATAGAATGGAATATAGCATAATTTATGCTATATTCCATTCTATTCTATTCTATTCTATTCTATTCTATTCTATTCTATTCTTCTATGCCATAGAAGAATAGAATAGAATAGAATAGAACAGAACAGAACAGAACAAACAGAACAGAACAGAACAGAATAGAATAAGAAATAGAATGGAATGTAGAACAGAATAATAAAATATAGAATAGAATAAAATAGAACAGAACAGAGCAGAACAGAACAGAACAGAACAGAAAGGAATAGAATAGAATAGAATAGAATAGAATAGAATAGAATAGAATAGAATAGAATAGAATAGAATAGAAGCTGGAAGGGACCTTGGAGGTCGTCTAGTCCAGCCCCCTGCTTAAGCAGCAGAACGTCCCACCCCAATCCCTCCACACTTTGGACCGAGTGTCCGGCTCCCTCCTTTCCCATCCGGCGTTAATGCTTTTATTTGTTAATGATTTAATCCACTGTATCTCTGTGATTGTTTGATTTCAATGTTTTTTAATGCTTCAGTGTTTTTATGCTGTAGGCCGCCCAGAGTCGTTGGACATGAGACCGGTGGCAAATAAATTTCATAAATAAAGAAAGAAACAAATAAATAAAAGGGGCTATTTACTGAGATTGTGTTTTCCTCTGATTAAGCCTTTTCTTATTCTCCAAGTTAGGAACTTTAACATGAGTGGATTTCAACTCCCAAAATTCTCCAGCCAGATTGCTGACTCGAGAATTCTGGGGGTTGAAGTCCACGCATGCTGGCTGGGGAATTCTGGGAGTTGAAGTCCACGCATGCTGGCTGGGGAATTCTGGGAGTTGAAGTCCAAGTTGCCAAGTTTGGAAAAACAATGGACACTAAGCCAACATTCTGGGCGGTTAAGAATCCTTGTGCATTCCTCAATTATAATTCAGGAAAGAAACCCACTCCAGCTCAATAATACCGTAATGTTGACAGATAATGTCAACATGCCTCATTTTAAATTGGCTTTTTTAATTAGGTCTCTGTTCACACGATGTACTTTAGGGGGGGTGGCAGAATTAGCCTTTGGGTGCCAAAGCATACCTTGAACAAGAAATAACGCAACTGGGTTGCTTGGCACCCACATTTAGCCAGGAAAATACAGAATAGAGGTATGTATTTTACAGCCATCCATTCACTGCCCGTTTGAAGTTACAATAACACTGAAAAAAAAGGGACTTGTGGGTCATTTTTCACGCTTACGACCACTGCAGTATTATCCCTGTGGTCATGTGATCAAAATTCGGACGCCTGGCAACTGGTTCCTATTTATGACGGGTGCAGCATTCCTTTTACGACTTTCTGACAAGCAAAGTAAATGGGGAAGCCAGATTCACTTAACAACCGAGTTACTAAACAACTGCTGTGATTCACTTAACAACTGTGGCAAGGAAGGTCGTAAAATGGGACAAAACTTGCTGAACAAATGTCTCACTTAGTAACAGAAATGTTAGGTTCTACTGCGGTAGTAAGTTGAGGCCTGCCTGTAACAGAGTCGAAAGTGACACAATTTGGGCTTAAAACGTCCGGTTTTTGGTCCATTCAACTGTTGGGACTTTACCTCTCCCGAAAGTTGCGTGAATATATATATATATATATTTTAGGGTGTGTGCATGCAACGGTCTGGGAGCTTCTGTGGAAAAATGGCCCATCAGTGGAGAGATTAAGAACGACAGGACCAGAAATGAAACACAAGCAGTTCTCAACTTACGTCCATTCGTTTAGTGACCGTTTGAAGTTACAGCGGCACTGAAAAAACTGGCTTATGAAAGTCGTTCACCCTGACGACACTGCAGCCTCCCCGTGGTCAACAGGGTCAAAATCTGGACGCTTGGCAACCGATTCATATTTACGACCATTTCCGTCATTAAGCAAGACAGTTAAGTGAATTTTGCCGCATTTTCTTGCCACAGGGGTTAAGTCAGGGGTAGGCAACCTTGGCTCTTTTATGACTCGTGGACTTCAACTCCCAGAATTCCTGAGCTAGCCATGCTGAGGGGAAAGGGAGAGGTTTCCAAGCTGAGCCAGGCTGGCTCAGGAATTCTGGGAGTTGAAGTCCACAAGTCATGAAGGGAGCCCTAGTTCCCCTTGCTGGCTCAGGAATTCTGGGAGTTGAAGTCCACCAGTCATGAAGGGAGCCATAGTTCCCCCATGCTGGCTCAGGAATTCTGGGAGTTGAAGTCCAGAGCCAAGGTTGCCTACCCCTGTTCTAAGCTCTATCTCAGGGGTCTTCAAACTTGGCCCTTTTATGACTTGTGGACTTCAACTCCCAGAATTCCTGAGCCAGCCACGCTGAGGAGAAATGGAGAGGTTTCCAAGCTGAGACATGCTGGCTCAGGAATTCTGGGAGTTGAAGTCCACAAGTCATAAAAGGGCCAAGTTTGAAAACCCCTGAGATAGAGCTTAGAACAGGGGTAGGCAACCTTGGCTCTTTTATGTGGACTTCAACTCCCAGAATTCCTGAGCCAGCCATGCTGAGGGGAAAGGGAAAGGTTTCCATGCCAAGCCATGCTGGCTCAGGAATTCTGGGAGTTGAAGTCCACAAGTCATATAAGAGTCAAAGTTGCCTACCCCTGGGTTAAGCGAATCACCGCAGTTGTTAAGATAGTAACACTTGTTAAGTAACACTTGTTAAGTGAAGCCATCTTCCCCCCTTGACTTTGCTGGTCAGGAAGTCACAAAAGGGGGAATCATGTGACCCCGGGACACTGCGACCGTCATAAATATGAGTCAGTTGCCAAGGTCTGAATTTTGAACGTCATCATCACCAGTTTCCCGTTGGGAAAAGAAATTAGAGGTCCTTTCCTGTTGGAGGTCAGGAGGAGGAAGAATTCCACGGATCATCTGGAGATGTTCTCCTCACTTTTCCGACAACCAACTCACCGACATTGCTCATCTCCGGCACGGTGGCATGATAAGGGCCCTGCAGGAAGACGGGTGGGTTGTCATTAATGTCCTGGACTTTGATAATGAACTCCGAGGGTGGCTCCAAAGGCCGATTGGATGCCCGATCCACCGCTTGAGCCAGCAAGGTGTACTGGGCCTTCTCCTCTCGATCCAACGTCTTGGTGACATGGATGTTGCCCGTCTTCTCATCAATGACGAAGACGGTGCCTGCCCCTTCTCCGGTCAAGACATACTTGATGCGGCCCTCCCCATGATCCACATCCGTGTGCAACTGCCAAAGAGAAGGAAGACATACAAGAAAAGACGTTAGCCAACGGGATCTGTCAGGCGGGCCCATCTTCTTGAGATGAATGTAGAATAATAGCATTGGAAGGAACCTTGGAAGTCTTCTAGTCCAACTCCCTGCTGAAGCAGGAGGTCCTATACCATTTCAGACAAATGGCTGTCCAATCTCTTCTTGGAAACCTCCAGTGATGGAGCACCCACAACTTCTGGTGGCAAGCAGTTCCACTGGTTAATGTTTCTCACTATGAGGACAGTTCTCCTTAGTTCTAGCTTGGATCTCCAGTCCTCCCAAGCTGTGGACTTCCTATGACTTGAAGAACAGCAAGTTACAATAGACCACATACCAGAAGATCACCCAGATCCAAGGATTCCGGGTAGAAGAACCAATTGGTCCTCCAGAGAGGTAAAATCAAGATCACGCGAAGTGTTAGCACCACTTTATGATACCTGGGTAAGACCACACTTGGAAAGGTCTATGGAGATTCCCAGAACTCATGAAGCTTCTTGGATGAGAAGCGAAACGTCTTCGAGGAAAAACAAGGAAGTCCAATTGCCTCCTGAAAAAAGGCACTTTTGGGACCACACATGGAATATTGCATCCATGTTTGGTCACATGATACCTAAAAGATGTTGAGACTCTGGAAAGAGTGCAGAGAAGAGCAACAAAGGTGATCAGGGGACTGGAGGCGGAAACATATAAAGAACGGTTGCAGGAATTGGGTATGTCTAGTTTAATGAAGAGAAGGACGAGGGGGGACATGATAGCAGTGTTCCAGTATCTCAGGGGCTGCCCCAAAGAAGAAGGAGTCAAGCTATTTTCCAAAGCGCCGGAAGGCAGGACAAGAAGCAACGGGTGGAAACTCATCAAGGAGAGAAGCAACCTAGAACTAAGGAGAAACTTCCTGACAGAACA
>NW_015387967.1:53760-60282 GCF_001527695.2 Protobothrops mucrosquamatus | reverse complement strand
GCAGGGGGTTGGACTCGATGACCTCCAAGGTCCCTTCCAACTTTATTATTATTATTATTATGGATCATCGCACAGTCAGCCAGATGTTCAGACTGGATTTGGCATTTTGTCTACCTATCGAGTCCCTACCAAGGACCTGGGATAGGCAGATGTGGATGTTTGATGGTTTTACAGATATTGTCGCAGGATGGAAGCAGTTACTAGCAAGGCCGCCTTTTGCAATTGACTAATGGCGAATTTGTCAATGCCAATGGTGTTCAAGTGGTGCTCCAGTTGTTTTGGGATTGCACCCAAGGCGCCTATTTAACTATTGGTGCCACCCTTGCTTGCTTTTGCCACAGTCTTTCTATTTCTGTTTGTAGGTCTTTGTATTTTGTTATCTTCTCCAGTTCTTTCTCATTTATTATTATTATTATTATTATTATTATTATTATTATTATTATTATTATTATTATTATTATTACTACTACTACTACTACTATTATTATTATTATTATTATTACGTTTGCAGGAACTGGGCATGGCTAGTCTAGTGAAGACAGGGGAGACATGATAGCGTTCTTCCAATATCTGAGGGTCTCCTACAAAGAAAAGGGGGATCAACCCGTTCTCCAAAACACCTGAAAGCAGAACAAGAAGAAACGGATGGAAACTAAACAAGGAGAGAACCAACCTAGAATTAAGGAGAAATTTCCTGATAGCAAGAACAATTAATCCATGGAACAACTTGCCTTCAGAAGTGGTGAATGCTCCCACACTGGAAGGTTTTAAGAAGAGACTGGACAGCCATTTGTCCGAAATGGTATAGGGTAACCTGCCTGAGCAGGGGGTTGGACTTGATGACCTCCAAGGTCCCTTCCAACTTTGTTGTTGTTGTTGTGGTTGCTGTGGGTGTTTCATCACTGGAGGTTTTGTAGAAGAGACAGGACAGTCTTAATACTGTCTCTCTTATATTGTTTCTGTATTCAGCATCCAATTACTGGAATGCTTATTGATTCTGATCTGGCCTTTGGTCGAATACGGAATTTTAAATATTTCCTCTCTCCTCCCCCTTTTTCTGCTCAATTCCAGGAAGGTCACATCACGATGAGAAGTTTGGGGAAAGTTTGCATTAATTTCTAAAATGCCAGATCTGGCTGTGGTACAATTGACCAGGGAGAACTTTAGAGAAGAAAAGACCACGAATGAAGAATCTCCAAGAAGGGGAGAAAAGGGAATCAAACTGATGTAGTGGTATAGGGTTTCCTGCTTGGACGGGGTGGGGGTGGGTGGGCTAGATGACCTACAAGGTCCCTTCCAACTCTGTTATCCTATATATATATATATCCAAGACCAAGTAGAGAGGCCACATTGGAAACTGATCAAGGAGAGAAGCAACCTGGAATTAAGAAGGAACGTCTGACAGTGAGGACAATCAACCAGTGGAACAGCTTGCCTTCAGAGGTTGTGGGTGCTTCATCACTGGAGGCTTTTAAGAAGAGACTAGACAATCACCTGTCTGAGATGGTGTAGTTCTTCTGCTTGAGCAGGGGGCTGGACTAAAAGACCTCCAGGGTCCCTTCCAGCTCTATTCTATTCTAACCCCATCCAAGCAGGAGACCCTACACCAGGGGTAGGCAACCTTGGCTCGTTTATGACTCGTGGACTTCAACTCCCAGAATTCCTGAGCCAGCGTGAGGGAAACTTTGGCCCCTTCATGACTCGTGGACTTCAACTCCCAGAATTCCTGAGCCAGCATGACTCAGCTTGGAAACCTCTCCCTTTCCCCTCAGCGTGGCTGGCTCAGGAATTCTGGGAGTTGAAGTCCACGAGTCATAAAAGAGCCAAGGTTGCCTACCCCTGCCCTGTTTTTTATTATTCTATTCTATTCTATTCTATTCTATTCTATTCTATTCTATTCCTTTTTTCTATTCTATTCTATTCTATTCTATTCTATTCTATTCTATTCTATTCTATTCTATTCTATTCTATTCTATTCTATTCCTTATTTTTATTCCTTATTTCTATTCTATTCTGTTCTGTTCTGTTCTGTTCTGTTCTGTTCTATTCTATTCTATTCTATTCTATTCTATTTTATTCTATTCTATTCTATTCTATTCTATTCTATTTTTCATCCGTTGTGGCTAGTATGCAGGATTCTCCTCTATTCTCCTCTACAATATATATATTGTAGAAAATGAGGACACCTCAAAACTACAAAGTCCAGCTCTCCCTCCCAACCGTGGGAGATTCAGGGCTCACCCTTCCGATGAGGACCGGTTCTGGACCCGAATATTCCTCAATGACGAAGAACTGGTTCCAAACCCAGCTGCGACGAGTCCTGAAGAGCGGCCTCTCCCAACGTTGAGACAGGTTTCCCCGGAAGGATCCGTCCCTGGCTCCTTGGCTGGGGGGCACAAGGCGGCCTGCGCAACCACACCCTCCCAGCCAAGCCAGGAGAAGCTGCAGGAAGCTGATCATGGCTTGTCTCCCGAGGTTCAGTCAGCTCGCACCGGGACGCTCAGCTCTTCTGCACGGCCCATAGAGATTGGCTACCCCATCTGGGTGGATCTGGACACAAGGAAGAAGATTGGAGCTTCAACGTGGATTTCCCGGCCATGATCAACCCCTGGGTTTTCGAACGGACCCACCAGCAGAACATCTGGGCAGCTTTGGGTTCCGTGTTTCCAGCTCTACATGTCTTGTGGCCAGATTATTTGAAGGACCGTCTTTCATTGATGACGTCTATCGTTTGACCCACCAGAGCAAGGAATCAGAGGATGTTATGGGTCCTAAGGATGTCCCTCTAGTGCAGGGGTGTCCAAACTTGGCAGCTTCAAGACGTGTGTCTCAACGGTGCTTTTTTTTCAGGACTTCCTTGTTTTTCTTTGAAGATGGTTCCCTTCTCCTCCAAAAAGCTTCTTCAACTCTGAGCTGAGGAAGCTTCTTGGATAAGAAGCGTAACCTCTTCAACCAAATATCTTCAAAGAAAAACAAGAAAGTCCAGTTGCCTCGTGAAAAGGCACCCTCTGGGACTACCATGACCTGGATGACTTGAGAATCTCCACAGACATTTAAGACTTGGGGACTTCAACTCCCAGAATTCCTCAGCCTGGCTGGGGAATTCTGGGAGTTGAAGTCCACAAGCCTGAAAGTAGCTAGATTTGGAGACCCCCGGGGTCTAGTGGGAGCAAGGAGAAGGGTTTTCTCTGTGGTGGCTCCCTCCCTGTGGGGACACCAACCTTGCAGAAATAAGACCGGCCGCCATCTTGACGCTCTTTCGAAAGGCCCCAAAGACCTGGGTTTGCCAATAGGCCCGGGGACCCCAAAGTGTCAAATTGTTGGTTTGATATTTGTGTCACCAGGGGTGGGGGTGGGAATTTATTGGGTTTTTGTATCGGGGCTTTATTTCTGTCAGCTGGAGTCGCCCTGAGGATGTTGGGCAGCCATATACATTTTCTAGACAAACAAATATCTGCCTTGCAAATGGACGAAACAATCGGGGTCTCTTAAAAAGCATCTTTGGATTCTGTGGTTAGCATGAACCACAGTTCACATCCCAGCACTGAGCGTGTCTCTAGCCACACACGTGTTCCTCCTCAATGCCTGAACTCCCCTCCTTCTGCAAACGTGGGGCGCAGCTGCTTCTTCTAAAATGAAGTGCCCTGATGAGGTAATTTCCAGCAATACTGATTCCCCAAAAGTTGGCTCTCCTCTAGTCAGATGGATCCCTTTTCATTGTGTGTTTTTTTTTCTTTCAGTTTATGACTCAGGGCAAGGCCGCTGTTCTCTCCGAAAGAGAGATCCTTTGAGTCTGGATTGGCATCTCCTTACACCCAGCAATAGAAAAAAAATCGATAGGTGATAGATAGATAGATAGATAGATAGATAGATAGATAGATAGATAGATAGATAGATAGATAGATAGATAGATAGATAGACAGACAGACAGACAGACAGACAGACAGACAGAGACAGGATGGATGAATGGATGAATGGATGGATGGAGAGATATTGATAGAAATGATGGACGGATGAATGGCTGAAGATCTATCTATCTATCTATCTATCTATCTATCTATCTATCTACCTATCTATATCTATTTTCATCCATTCTCTCTCTTTATCTCTCATAGATAGATAGATAGATAGATAGACAGACAGACAGACAGACAGACAGACAGACAGACAGACAGACAGACAGACAGACAGACAGACAGACATAGACAGACAGACAGACAGACAGACAGACAGACAGACAGACAGGATGGATGGATGGATGGATGGATGGATGGATGGATGGAGAGAGAGAGAGAGAGATGATTGATAGAAATGATGGCTGGCTGGCTGGCTGAAGATCTATCAATCATCTATATCTATCTATCTATCTATCTATCTATCTATCTATCTATCTATCTATCTATCTATCTATCTATCTATCTATCTATCTATCTACCTATCTATATCTATTTTCATCCATTCTCTCTGTCTCTTTATCTCTCATAGATAGATAGATAGATAGGATGTATATGTATGTATATATATATATATATATATATATATATATATATATATATATATATATATATATATATATATATATATATATATATATATNAAATAAATAAAAGGGGCTATTTACTGAGATTGTGTTTTCCTCTGATTAAGCCTTTTCTTATTCTCCAAGTTAGGAACTTTAACATGAGTGGATTTCAACTCCCAAAATTCTCCAGCCAGATTGCTGACTCGAGAATTCTGGGGGTTGAAGTCCACGCATGCTGGCTGGGGAATTCTGGGAGTTGAAGTCCACGCATGCTAGCTGGGGAATTCTGGGAGTTGAAGTCCACGCATGCTGGCTGGGGAATTCTGGGAGTTGAAGTCCAAGTTGCCAAGTTTGGAAAAACAATGGACACTAAGCCAACATTCTGGGCGGTTAAGAATCCTTGTGCATTCCTCAATTATAATTCAGGAAAGAAACCCACTCCAGCTCAATAATACCGTAATGTTGACAGATAATGTCAACATGCCTCATTTTAAATTGGCTTTTTTAATTAGGTCTCTGTTCACACAATGTACTTTAGGGGGGTGGCAGAATTAGCCTCCAAGCTGGGTGCCAAAGCATAACTTGAACAAGAAATGTATTTTACAGCCATCCATTCACTGCCCATTTGAAGTTACAATAACACTGAAAAAAAGGGGACTTGTGGATCATTCACACTTACGACCACTGCAGTATTATCCCTGTGGTCATGTGATCAAAATTTGGACGCCTGGCAACTGGTTCATATTTATGACGGGTGCAGCATTTCTTTTACGACTTTCTGACAAGCAAAGTAAATGGGGAAGCCAGATTCACTTAACAACCGAGTTACTAAACAACTGCCATGATTCACTTAACAACTGTGGCAAGGAAGGTCGTAAAATGGGACAAAACTTGCTGAACAAATGTCTCACTTAGTAACAGAAATGTTAGGTTCTACTGCGGTAGTAAGTTGAGGCCTGCCTGTAACAGAGTCGAAAGGGACACAATTTGGGCTTAAAACGTCCGGTTTTTGGTCCATTCAACTGTTGGGACTTTACCTCTCCCGAAAGTTGCGTGAATATATATATATATATATATATATTTTAGGGTGTGTGCGTGCAACGGTCTGGGAGCTTCTGTGGAAAAATGGCCCATCAGTGGACAGAATAAGAACGACAGGACCAGAAACGAAACACAAGCAGTTCTCAACTTACGTCCATTCGTTTAGTGACCGTTTGAAGTTACAGCGGCACTGAAAAAACTGGCTTATGAAAGTCGTTCACCCTGACGACACTGCAGCCTCCCCGTGGTCAACAGGGTCAAAATCTGGATGCTTGGCAACCGATTCATATTTACGACCATTTCCGTCATTAAGCAAGACGGTTAAGTGAATTTTGCCGCATTTTCTTGCCACAGGGGTTAAGTCAGGGGTAGGCAACCTTGGCCCTTTTATGACTCGTGGACTTCAACTCCCAGAATTCCTGAGCCAGCCATGCTGAGGGGAAAGGGAGAGGTTTCCAAGCTGAGCCAGGCTGGCTCAGGAATTCTGGGAGCTGAAGTCCACGAGTCATAAAAGGGCCAAGTTTGAAGACCCCCGAGATAGAACAGGGGTAGGCCACCTTGGCTCTTTTATGACTCGTGGACTTCAACTCCCAGAATTCCTGAGCCAGCCACGCTGAGGGGAAAGGGAGAGGTTTCCAAGCCGAGCCATGCTGGCTCAGGAATTCTGGGAGTTGAAGTCCACGAGTCATAAAAGTGCCAAGGTGGCCTACCCCTGGGTTAAGCGAATCGCCGCAGTTGTTAAGTTAGTAACATGGCTGTTAATTTATTTATTTATTTATTTATTAATCCCATTTATACCCCGCCCTTCTCCCGAGGGACTCAGGGCGGCTTACAGGTAAATAAAAACAGTACAATACAATAAATATCTCTAAAAGCCAAATTAAAATATATATTAAATAACCTGTATTAAGTTTAATATTATAAAATCCCTTTAAAATCCCTATAAAATCCCCCCCTAG
>NW_015387967.1:47739-52288 GCF_001527695.2 Protobothrops mucrosquamatus | reverse complement strand
GCAGGGGGTTGGACTCGATGACCTCCAAGGTCCCTTCCAACTTTATTATTATTATTATTATGGATCATCGCACAGTCAGCCAGATGTTCAGACTGGATTTGGCATTTTGTCTACCTATCGAGTCCCTACCAAGGACCTGGGATAGGCAGATGTGGATGTTTGATGGTTTTACAGATATTGTCGCAGGATGGAAGCAGTTCCTAGTAAGGCCGCCTTTTGCAATTGACTAATGGCGAATTTGTCAATGCCGATGGTGTTCAAATGGTGCTCCAGTTGTTTTGGGATTGCACCCAAGGCGCCTATCACTATTGGTGCCACCCTTGCTTGCTTTTGCCACAGTCTTTCTATTTCTATTTGTAGGTCTTTGTATTTTGTTATCTTCTCCAGTTCTTTCTCATTTATTATTATTATTATTATTATTATTATTATTATTATTATTATTATTACGTTTGCAGGAACTGGGCATGGCTAGTCTAGTGAAGACAAGGGAGACATAATAGCATTCTTCCAATATCTGAGGGGCTCCTACAAAGAAGAGGGGGATCAACCCCGTTCTCCAAAACACCTGAAAGCAGAACAAGAAGTAACGGATGGAAACTAATCAAGGAGAGAAGCAACCTAGAATTAAGGAGAAATTTCCTGATAGCAAGAACAACTAATCCATGGAACAACTTGCCTTCAGAAGTGGTGAATGCTCCCACACTGGAAGTTTTTAAGAAGAGACTGGACAGCCATTTGTCCAAAATGGTATAGGGTAACCTGCCTGAGCACGGGGTTGGACTTGATGACCTCCAAGGTCCCTTCCAACTTTGTTGTTGTTGTTGTTGCTGTGGGTGCTTCATCACTGGAGGTTTTGTAGACGAGACAGGACAGTCTTAATACTGTCTCTCTTATATTGTTTCTGTATTCAGCATCCAATTACTGGAATGCTTATTGATTCTGATCTGGCCTTTGGTTGAATATGGAATTTTAAATATTTCCTCTCTCCTCCCCCCCTTTTTCTGCTCAATTCCAGGAAGATCACATCACGATGAGAAGTTTGGGGAAAGTTTGCATTAATTTCTAAAATGCCAGATCTGGCTGTGGTACAATTGACCAGGGAGAACTTTAGAGAAGAAAAGACCACGAATGAAGAATCTCCAAGAAGGGGAGAAAAGGGAATCAAACTGATGTAGTGGTATAGGGTCTCCTGCTTGGACGGGGTGGATGGGGGGGTGGGCTAGATGACCTCCAAGGTCCCTTCCAACTCTGTTATCCTATATATATATCCAAGACCAAGTAGACAGGCCACATTGGAAACTGATCAAGGAGAGAAGCAACCTGGAATTAAGAAGGAACGTCTGACAGTGAGGACAATCAACCAGTGGAACAGCTTGCCTTCAGAAGTTGTGGGTGCTTCATCACTGGAGGCTTTTAAGAAGAGACTAGACAATCACCTGTCTGAGATGGTGTAGTTCTTCTGCTTGAGCAGGGGGCTGGACTAAAAGACCTCCAGGGTCCCTTCCAGCTCTATTCTATTCTAACCCCATCCAAGCAGGAGACCCTACACCAGGGGTAGGCAACCTTGGCTCGTTTATGACTTGTGGACTTCAACTCCCAGAATTCCTAAGCCAGCGTGAGGGAAACTTTGGCCCCTTCATGACTGGTGGACTTCAACTCCCAGAATTCCTGAGCCAGCATGGCTCAGCTTGGAAACCTCTCCCTTTCCCCTCAGCATGGCTGGCTCAGGAATTCTGGGAGTTGAAGTCCACAAGTCATAAAAGAGCCAAGGTGGCCTCCCCCTGCCCTGTTTTTTATTATTCTATTCTATTCTATTCTATTCTATTCTATTCTATTCTATTCTATTCCTTATTTCTATTCTATTCTATTCTATTCTATTCTATTCTATTCCTTATTTTTATTCCTTATTTCTATTCTATTCTATTCTATTCTGTTCTGTTCTGTTCTGTTCTGTTCTGTTCTGTTCTGTTCTATTCTATTCTGCTCTATTCTATTCTATTCTATTCTATTCTATTTTTCATCCGTTGTGGCTAGTATGCAGGATTCTCCTCTATTCTCCTCTACAATATATATATTGTAGAAAATGAGGACACCTCAAAACTACAAAGTCCAGCTCTCCCTCCCAACCGTGGGAGATTCAGGGCTCACCCTTCCGATGAGGACCGGTTCTGGACCCGAATATTCCTCAATGACGAAGAACTGGTTCCAAACCCAGCTGCGACGAGTCCTGAAGAGCGGCCTCTCCCAACGTTGAGACAGGTTTCCCCGGAAGGATCCGTCCTTGGCTCCTTGGCTGGGGGGCACGAGGCGGCCTGCGCAACCACACCCTCCCAGCCAAGCCAGGAGAAGCTGCAGGAAGCTGATCATGGCTTGTCCCCGAGGTTCAGTCAGCTCGCAACGGGACGCTCAGCTCTTCTGCACGGCCCATAGAGATCGGCTACCCCATCTGGGTGGATCTGGACACAAGGAAGAAGATTGGAGCTTCAACATGGCTTCCCGGCCATGATCAACCCCTGGGTTTTCGAAGGAACCCACCAGCAGAACATCTGGGCAGCTTTGGGTTCCGTGTTTCCAGCTCTACATGTCTTGTGGCCAGATTATTTGAAGGACCGTCTTTCATTGATGACATCTATCGTTTGACCCACCAGAGCAAGGAAGGAGAGGATGTTACGTAACATCCTCTCCTTCCTTAAGACGTGTGTCCCAACGGTGCTTTTTTTCAGGACTTCCTTGTTTTTCTTTGAAGATGGTTCCCGTCTCCTCCAAAAAGCTTCTTCAACTCTGAGCTGAGGAAGCTTCTTGGATAAGAAGCGTAACCTCTTCAACCAAATATCTTCAAAGAAAAACAAGAAAGTCCAGTTGCCTCGTGAAAAGGCACCCTCTGGGACTACCATGACCTGGATGACTGAGACTCTCCATAGACATTTAAGACTTGGGGACTTCAACTCCCAGAATTCCTCAGCCTGGCTGGGGAATTCTGGGAGTTGAAGTCCACAAGCCTGAAAGTGGCCAGGTTTGGAAGACCCCGGGGTCTAGTGGGAGCAAGGAGAAGGGCCTTCCCTGTGGTGGCTCCCTGCCTGTGGGGACACCAACCTTGCTGAAATAAGACCGGCCGCCATCTTGACGATCTTTCGAAAGGCCCCAAAGACCTGGGTTTGCCAATAGGCCCGGGGACCCCAAAGTGTCAAATTGTTGGTTTGATGTTTGTGTCACCATGGGGGGTGGGAATTTATTGGGTTTTTGTATCGGGGCTTTATTTCTGTCATCTGGAGTCACCCTGAGGATGTTGGGCAGCCGTATACATTTTCTAGACAAACAAACATCTGCCTTGCAAATGGACGAAACAATCGGGGTCTCTTAAAAAGCATCTTTGGATTCTGTGGTTAGCATGAACCACAGATCACATCCAAGTACCGAGCGTGTCTCTAGCCACACACGTGTTCCTCCTCAACACCTGAACTCCCCTCCTTCTGCAAGCGTGGGGCGCAGCTGCTTCTTCTAAAATGAAGTGCCCTGATGAGGTAATTTCCAGCAATACTGATTCCCCAAAAGTTGGCTCTCCTCTAGTCAGATGGATCCCTTTTCATTGTGTGTTTTTTTTTTTCAATTTATGACTCAGGGCAAGGCCGCTGTTCTCTCCGAAAGAGAGATCCTTTGAGTCTGGATTGGCATCTCCTTACACCCAGCAATAGAAAAAAATCGATAGGTGATAGATAGATAGATAGATAGACAGACAGACAGACAGACAGACAGACAGACAGACAGACAGACAGACAGACAGACAGAGACAGGATGGATGAATGGATGAATGGATGGATGGAGAGATATTGATAGAAATGATGGACGGATGAATGGCTGAAGATCTATCAATCTATCTATTATCTATCTATCTATCTATCTATCTATCTATCTATCTATCTATCTATCTATCTATCTACCTATCTATATCTATTTTCATCCATTCTCTCTCTTTATCTCTCATAGATAGACAGACAGACAGACAGACAGACAGACAGACAGACAGACAGACAGACAGACAGGATGGATGGATGGATGGATGGATGGATGGAGAGAGAGAGAGAGATGATTGATAGAAATGATGGCTGGCTGGCTGGCTGAAGATCTATCAATCATCTATATCTATCTATCTATCTATCTATCTATCTATCTATCTATCTATCTATCGATCGATCGATCGATCGATCTATCGATCTATCGATCTATCGATCTACCTATCTATATCTATTTTCATCCATTCTCTCTGTCTCTTTATCTCTCATAGATAGATAGATAGATAGATAGATAGATAGATAGATAGATAGATAGATAGATAGGATGTATATGTATATGTATATTAAAACAGTGAAAAACACACGAGCACCAGGGAATGTGGTAAAAAATTTTTGGTTTAATGTTAAAATTACTAAAACTACTAATAAAACCAATTAAAACGCCTAGCTTTCGTCAGCCACCTGCTGACGTCCTCAGGGCTCAAAATGTCAGTCCATGGGAGTTGCTTTTATAACTTGACTAGCGTGTGCGCACGGCT
>NW_015387967.1:45065-46790 GCF_001527695.2 Protobothrops mucrosquamatus | reverse complement strand
GGAAATAACAGGCAACAGGGAGAAAGCAGAACTGCTTAACTCATACTTTGCATCAGTCTTCACACAAAAAGAAACTATAGCCCAACGTACCAAAAAAAAAAAAACCCACTGCAAAAGAGAAATTAGAAACAAAAATTAAAATAAGGAAGAAAATGGTAAGAGAACATCTATCCGACCTTGACAAACATAAATCACCGGGGCCTGACAGATTACATCCCAGAGTTCTGAAGGAGCTGGCAGATGTTATCTCAGAACCGTTGCACCACATCTTTTAAAAATCCTGGAGCACCGGGGAAGTACCTGAGGATTGGAAAGGGGCTGATGTGGTCCCTATCTTCAAAAAAAAAGGGGGGGGGAAGGACCCAGGAAACTACAGACCAATCAGTTTTACCTCAATACCTGGGAAGATCCTAGAAAAGATAATAAAAAAAAACAGATCTGCGAACAACTAGAAGCAAACAAAATTATAAATAGTAGCCAGCACGGGTTTGTTAAAAACAGATCATGCCAAACTAATCTTATTTCATTCTTCGACAAAGTGACTAAACTAATAGACCAGCGAAATACTGTGGGCGTAGTATACTTAGGCTTCAGTAAGGTATTTGATAAAGTAGATCACAACCTTGGTAAGCTAGAAAAAGCTGGAATAGACAACATCACCGACAGATGGATCTGTAGCCTGGCTGGCAAATTGTACTCAACGAGTAGTCACCATTGGCACCACATTCACATGGAGAGAAGTAAGCAGTGGAGTACCACAGGGTTCCGTTTTAGGCCCAGTACTCTTCAATATCTTCATCAATGACTTAGATGAGGGAATTGAAGGGGAACTCATCAAATTTGCAAATGACACCAAACTGGCAGGAGTAGCCAACACCTCAGAAGACAAACTCAGGATCCAAAAATAACTTGACAAACGTGAACAATGGGCCCTATCCAACAAAATGAGTTTCAATGTGGAGAAAAGCAAAGTCTTACACTTAGGCAGGAAAAACCAAAGGCACAAATACAGATTGGGTGAGACCTGGCTCAAAAACAGTAACTGTGAGAGGGACCTTGTAGTCCTAGTGGACGATCACTTGACTATGAGCCAGCAATGTGCAGCAGCAGCCAAAAAAAGCTAATACAATCCTGGGTTGTGTAAACAGAGGTACAGAATCAAGATCATGCGAGTTATTAGTGCCGCTTTATAAAACCCTAGTGAGACCACACCTGGAATACTGCAGCCAATTTTGGTCACCACATCACAAAAAAAGATGTTGAGACCTTGGAAAAAATTCAGAGAAGAGCAACTAAGATGACCCAAGGGCTGGAGACTAAAACATATGAAGAACGGCTGCGGGACTTGGGTTCGGCTGGTCTAAAGAAAAGAAGAAATAGGGAAGACATGATAGCAGTGTTCCAGTATCTCAGGGGCTGCCACAAAGAAGAGGGAGTCACGTTATTCTCCAAAGCACCAGAGGGCAGGACAAGAAACAATGGTTGGAAACTAATCAAGGAGAGAAGCAGCCTGGAACTAAGGAGAAACTTCCTGACAGTGAGGACAATTAACCAGTGGAACAGCTTGCCTCCAGAAATCGTGGGCGCTCCATCACTGGAGATTTTTAAGAAGAGACTAGACATTCACCTGTCTCATGGATGGATGGATGGATGGACACAGACACACCCAGAGAAACATAATGGATAGATAGATAGATAGATAGATAGATAGATAGATAGATAGAT
>NW_015387967.1:36201-44638 GCF_001527695.2 Protobothrops mucrosquamatus | reverse complement strand
AGATAGATAGATAGATAGATAGATAGATAGATAGATAGATAGATAGATAGATAGATAGACAGACAGACAGATGGATAGATGAATGGATGGAGATAGATGATAGAGAGACAGAAATCTAGAGACCCTCACCCTGGAACAGACAGGATAAGATAGATAAGATAAGATAAGATAACCTTTATTGTCATTTTTTACTGTGGGCACAACGGCACACATCAAAAATGAAATTTAGTTGCCCGCTCTCAAAGTGAAAGAATCTCATTGTAATCCAGAGAGATAAGCATAATGGCTGAATATCAGAATTACTGGAGGTGGGGAGACATTATTCAAATGTGTCTGAAATACCAACTTAATGTCTACATAAATCCCTGGCTGAGCTTTGAAAGCAGGCGACCCCAGTCTACGTTACATGGCGAGGAGCCAGCCAGCCATAGGCCGTTGCGTGAACCAAGCCCTCAAGTTAAGCCACGATCCCAACGTTTCTCAACCTCAGCAGCTTTAAAAGGTGTGGACTCCGACTCCCAGAATTCTCCAGGCCGCACGCTTCCAAGCACGGACAACCCCCACCCCCACCCCAGCATACTAGCTAGGGAATTCTGGGAGCTGAAGTCCACCCATCATAAAAGCTGCTGAGGTTGTACTGTACATATTTCTGGTTAGGCAAACTCAGCACTCGCTCCCGTATCTCCTTCTAGAAGCCCTTAATTCTGCTTCTTTTCCAATTGAGCCACCTGAGAAGAAAGCCACTAGTACTCATGGAGGACCTGCCCCGCAACCCTCCCCAGCTGGCCTGAATCATGACCCTCCCGATCCTGACCTTTCATGTACCTCAGTCCAAGCCTCTTTTTCCTTTTAACACCCACTCGTGCGTCCACAGGGACCTTCAGCGCGCCCACCGCTTTGTGCACCTGTCCATCACCCGCCCGTCCATCGGAGCCGCCGTCTGCCAACCTGCCCATCCATCCGTGCCGATTATTTATCTCTCCATTCGCCCGGCTTGTCTCTCCCGCCCCTTCCTTTCCTTCCCCACCTTGTTCCTCCCCACCACCACCCCTTCTCACGTTCTCCTACCCTGCCTGCCTGCGCATTCAACTCAGGTCTCCCTTTTGCCCAGCTGTTCTGCAGTCAAGGAAGAGAGAGAGAGAGAAAAAAGAGATGGATAGCAGACAGTCCATCAATCAGGAGAGGCCCAAACAAAGATGAGAGACGGATCCCGCAAAGGGGTCCACAAATCGGGGAGAGAGGCCGCCCCATCACCCCCAAATCTCGTCCCCCTGGGAACAACCGCAAGGCGGGGTGAGATTTGCAGCTTGAACCACGATGCACCCTGGTTTGAAGTCTGCTAATGCTCTGGGTCCTCAAAGCCAGCCCAGCTACTGTTTTAGGATGCTTGGCAATCCTGCTGGCGGGTTAACAGCTGGCTGGCTAAAACAGCAGCTTTTTAATATATATATATATATATATATTTTCCACACTGAAACAGGTGTCATACATCAAATTGGATTGATTGGATTGGATTGAAACCACCTTTCCCCCCTGGAGATGGAAAGCCATATTGCTCGGCTCGGATCTGGTTCGCTGGAAAAAGAAAGGCTGGGGGATGTCGGCTTGTTTCTGGCCGAACATCTGGGTTCAGACTGGGATAATGTGGGTTGAGTATCTGGGGTGAGAATTTAGGGATTTATTTTGCCTGAGCAAAGCAGTGTTTCTCAACCGTGGCAACTTTAAGATGGGCGGACTTCAACTTCCAGAATTCCCCTTAATCCCAGGATAATTGAGATTAAACCAGCTGTGCACCCAGTTGTCCTGGGATTAAGGATTATCACCCCGTTTGAGTCAAGTTCAGCTCATTGACATTTTCCTGTCGATTCATTCGTTGTAATGTCAAGATGATCTGTCAGGGTCTTTTTCCGGACTAATACTTTGATTTCGCAGACTACCTTACAATCCTAAACTCTCCTAGTGGTCTCCCATCCAAGGAACTCAACCAGAAATTCAGCCTTGCTGAGGCTGTTGAGATTATCCGAGGTTGGTTAAGTGCTGCCGTGTGGCTGGGCCTTCCCGGCAGTGCGATCTCTCCTTCCTTTGATTATTAATTATACAATTAGATATATAAATAGTGGCAAATAGGCTCAATGCTGCTTTCTCCTCCAATTTTTCTCAACAAGCCTGAGAGGTGAGTTGGGCTAGAACAGAATAACAGAGTTGGAAGGGACCTTGTAGATCATCTAGTCCAACCCCCCCCTTCTGAGAGAAAGTGATTGACCCAAAGTCACCCAGGTGGTTTCTCATGCGGAAGATGGGGCTAGAACTCACAATCTCCTTCCTTCCTTCCTTCCTTCCTTCCTTCCTTCCTTCCTTCCTTTCCATTCCCTCCCTTCCTTCGTCCCTCCCTTCTCCTCCCTTCTCCTTCTCCCTTCCTCTTTTCTTTTCCTTTCCTTCCTCCTTCCTCCTTCCCTCCCTTCATCTTTTCCTTCTTTCCTCCTTCCTTCCTCCTTTTCTCTCTTTTCCTCCCTCCCTTCCTCCTTTTCCTTCCTTCCCCTTCTCTCCTTCCCATTGTCATTCCCTTCCTTCCTCTCATTCTCATCTCCTTCCTTCCTTCCCATTCCCCCCCTTCGTCCCTCCCTTCTCCTTCTCCCTTCCCTTCCTTCTTTCTCCTTCCTTCTACCCTCCCTTCCTCTTTTCTTTTCCTTTCCTTCCTTCCTCCCTCCCTCCCTTATCTTTTCCTTCTTTCCTCCTTCCTTCCTCCTTTTCTTTTCCTTCCTCCCTTTCTCCTTTTCCTTCCTTCCCCTTCTCTCCTTCCCATTGCCATTCCCTTCCTGCCTCTCATTCTCATCTCCTTCCTTCCTTCCCATTCCCTCCCTTTGTCCCTCCCTTCTCCTTCTCCCTTCCCTTCCTTCTTTCTCCCTTTCTCCTTCCTTCTACCCTCCCTTCCTCTTTTCTTTTCCTTTCCTTCCTCCCTCCCTTTTTATCTTTTCCTTCTTTCCTCCTTCCTTCCTCCTTTTCTTTTCCTTCCTCCCTTTCTCCTTTTCCTTCCTTCCCCTTCTCTCCTTCCCATTGTCATTCCCTTCCTGCCTCTCATTCTCATCTCCTTCCTTCCTTCCTTCCTCCCTCCCTTCTTTCCTTCCTTCCTTCTTTCTGCCCTTCCTTCCTTCCTCCCTCCCTCCCTTCTTTCCTTCCTTCCTTCTTTCTACCCTTCCTTCCTCCCTCCCTCCCTCCCTCCCCTCAACCCCCTTGCCCCTGCATCTCCTTCGGTCTCTCTTCTGGCTGCCCTTTCCCCTGCCTCTCTCCCTTCCTCCTCCTCCTGGTTAAGCATCCTTTTCAAGCCCATTGACCTCCTGCAGCCTTTGCACGCCATTCAGAAGTGCAAAAGGTCCCCTTCCCTGTCCCCCCCCCCAAGCCGTGGCGGGGGAGAGCCGGGCTCGGGCGTCTGGCCAAGGGCTCGTAATCACCGTCATTCATTCAGGGCAACAACCGAGTCAGTCTCTCGGCTTCCTTTTATTGATCGGAAATGAAGATAAACAGCGAGGAAATGAGCAAAAGGGGGGGGGAGCGGAGGGGGGGGGAATCTGAGGCGCCTTTGGACCCATTTTCCTCCCTGGCTGTGCATCCCTCAAAATAAAGGGGGGGGCGCGTCTCCCCTGCCCCCCAAAACCATCCTTGCCCCCAAACGAGGATGAAGCAGCTCGCCTTCCAGCTTGGGGTGCCTCTGAGCCTGTGCAGAGTGCGTTCTCCTCACCTGTGTCTGGGTTTGCACCAGCCTTTTGAGGGAGGGAGGCTGAAGGAACCTGGATTTGGGGCACCAGACCGTGAAGTCCTCGACTTACAGCCGCAGCGGAGCCTGTCCATTACAGTCCTCACACTCACAAAACAGGCGAGCCCGGGACCAACCCGATTTTACAATCTTTTTTTCCCCCCACGGTTATTAAGCGAATCACACGGTCGTTAAGTGAAATCCAGTTTTTCCCTCCCCCCATTGTTGGAAGCTGGCTGGGAAGGTCGTAAAATGGAGGTCACATGATCCCGGGACGCTAATAGGGTCATAACTACATATCTGTTGCTAAGCGCCCAAATTTTGATCACGTGACCATGGGGACATGGTTGGTTGTAAGTGTGAGGACTGGCCCCAAATCACTTTTTTCAGTGGCGTTGTAACTTGGAACGATCACTACACAAATGGTCGTAAGTCAAGGACTAACTGGGTTTGGGCAACAGGCCAGGGGCATCTGAGCTGGTTAAGCGTGTGGTGCAAAACAAGAGTCCATTTCTGACTGTCGTTTGCCGTCCAAAACAGGCAGTCCTCGACTTACGACCCCAGTGGACCCCCAAATTTCTCTGGTTAAGCAAGAGCTGTTAAGTGAACTTTGCCCCATTTTACGACCTATAATCCGAATTAACCAGGTTAGAATCAGCCATGGGAAGCAGAAGATGGAGGGGAAGCCATAACTTCTAACCCAGAGGTGGGGAACTAGGGCCCCTTTTATGACTGGTGGACTTCAACTCCCAGAATTCCTCAGCCAGAAGATGGATTAGAACAAGGGTGGGGAACTAGGGCCCCATTTATGACTGGTGGACTTCAACTCCCAGAATTCCCCAGCCAGCAAGATGAATTAGAACAGGGGTTGGGAACTATGGACCCCGTTATGACTGGTGGACTTCAACTCCCAGAATTCCTGAGCCAGCATGGCTGCTGCAGGAATTCTGGGAATTGAAGTCCACAAATCATAAAAGGGGCCATAGTTCCCCACCTCTGTTCTAACCGATCTTTGTGTAGGTGATGTGAGGGAAGAGGCGGTTAAATAAAAAGGATAATATTCTAAAATACTAACAACTGTAGTGATTCACTTAACAACTGTGGCAAGGAATGTCGTAAAATGGGACAAAGTTCACTTAACAGATGTTTCACTTAGCAACAGGAATTTTGGGCTTAATGGTGGTCGTAATTTGAGGCCTGCCTGTAGATGCTTCCATGAAAGAGGCCAATTTACCGGCGGTGGAAAATATCCCAAATTTTGCCCTCTAGAAAAGCCACTTCTGCATCCCAAAGGCCCAACTCGACCCTTGGCGGGAGTTTCTTTTCTCGGACCTCAATGAGGACTAGCAGCCATCTGTTAAAAAAAGATCTGCTCGACTGACTCCTGGAACAAAAGGCTGCATCCAGTGTTCGTTTTAATCTCAGGAAGAAACCGAAAAGAGAAGGGACAAAAACTACAATCTGAGGAAATAATAATGCTCTTCGGTACAGACCGTCCTCGACTTACGTCCCCCAATTGAGCCCACACATTTCCGTTGCTAAGCGAGACATTTGTTAAGTGAGTTGTGCCCCCTTTTATGACCTTTCTTGCCACAGCTGTTAAGTGAGTCGCTGCAGTCGTTCAGTTAGTAACACAACCCGTTCATGGAATCCGGCTTTCCCCGTGGACTTTGCTTGTCAGATGGTCGCAAAAGGGGATCACGTGCCCCCCCCCCGGGATGCTAACCAACAAATGCAATGATTCACTTAACGACAGTGGCAAGAAAGGTCATCAAATGGGGGCAAAGTTCACTTGACAGAGGTCTCGCTTAGCCACAGAAATGTTGGGCTCCGTTGTGGCCGTAAATTGAGGCCTAGCTCTACCTCAGAAGCCTCCGAAGTCCGAAGTCAGCCTCAGATATTTGGGTTTTGCAATAAAGCTGAGGAAGGAAGGACAAAATAATAATAATAATGATGATGATGATGGTGATGGTGATGATGATAATGATAATAACAATAATAAAGTTCGAAGGGATCTTGGAGGTCATCTAGTCCAACCCCCTGCTCAGGCAGGAAACCCCACGCCATTTCAGACAAAATCCACTCAAAGGGCTGCAAAACGTGCCCGTTAAGATCGCCTCCCCTCCAAAATAAAATAAAATAAAAACAAAAATAAAAATAACCGGGTAGAGAGGCTCAAGTTTTCTTGCCCGAAGGAAGAAGAATTTTCCCTTTGCCAGACATGCACCTTGGACCATGACGGTTATAAACGGAGAAAATTAATTTGAGAGTAAATCTCTCCGGGAGTTCTGGAGGGCAGAAACGCCACCTTTTTTAATTCGCACGTGATTTTTTTTTATTTTTTTAATCTAATGATTTGTTTTCTCTACTCTGTAATGTCTGACTGCTGAATAATGGAGAAAATTAATTTGAGAATAAATCTCTCCGGGAGTTTTGGAGGGCAGAAGCGTCAGCTTTTTAAAAAAAAAACTCACATGTGATTTCCTCCCCCCCCCCTTATTTGTTTTTCTAGCGCTTTTGGCAACCGAGAAAGGACATTTGGACCCCTTCTCTATTTTTTTATTTATTTTATTTTATTTTATTTTATTTGAAGGGGGAAACCCGCAGGGATAGTATCTGTGAGGGAGCTCCGTTTTTTTTTCTCTCTCTTTTGGTCTCAGCTACAAATCCGAGGGCTTTAATCTGCCAGAGCTTTAAAAAACTTGTGTTTTGGACATCATAGCCTCTAGGAGTAGCCAATTATTTTATTCAGCTTTTAAGGAAAGATATTCTGCTTAGGCGGGAGACTTACGCGCCGATGCTCGAAGTAGTCTGAGTATCGCAAACCCATTTAAGAAATAAGTGCTGCTTTTGATGAAAAGGGGTTTTTTTCTCCATAGTGGATAATAACAGGGGCTTTGAGACCGGATTGGAGGGAACAACTACGGGGAACCTGAGGTAAAACTTCCTTCCTTCCTTCCTTCCTTCCTTCCTTCCTTCCTTCCTTCCTTCCTTCCTTCCTTCCTTCCTTTCCTTTCCTTTCCTTTCCTTCTTGCTTCTCTTCCTTCCCTTTCCTCTTCCCCTTTCTTCCTTCCTACATCTCTCCCTCCCTCTCTCCCTTTCTTTCCTGCTTTTCTCCTTTCCCTTTCCCTTCTTACATCCCTTCCTTCCTTCCTCCTTTCCTTTCCCTTCTTCCTTCCTTCATCTTTCCCTCTCCCTTCCTTTCTTCCTTCTCCTTCCCTCACTTCCTGCTTTTCTCCCTTCCTCTTCCTCTTCCCTTCTGTTCCTTCTCTCCCTTCCCTTCTTCCAACCTTTTCTTCCATTCTTTTTCTCCTTCCTTCCTTTCCTTTCCTTTCCTTCTTGCTTCTCTTCCTTCCCTTTCCTCTTCCCCTTCCTTCCCACATCTCTCCCTGCCTCTCCCTCCCTTTCTTTCCTGCTTTTCTCCCTTCCCTTTCCCTTCTTACATCCCTTCCTTCCTTTCCTTTCTCTTCTTCCTTCCTTCATCTTTCCCTCTCTCCCTCCCTTCCTTTCTTCCTTCTCCTTCCCTCACTTCCTGCTTTTCTCCCTCCCTCTTTCTCTTCCCTCCTGTTCCTTCTCTCCCTTCCCTTCTTCCAACCTTCTTTCCTTCCATCCTTTTTCTCCTTCCTTCCTTCCTTCCTTCCTTCCTTCCTTCCTTCCTTCCTTCTTCCTTTCCTTTCCTTCTTGCTTCTCTTCCTTCCCTTTCCTCTTCCCCTTCCTTCCTTCCTACATCTCTCCCTCCCTCTCTCCCTCCCTTTCCTACTTTTCTCCTTTCCCTTTCCCTTCCTACATCCCTTCCTTCCTTCCTTCCTTCCTTCCTTCCTTCCTTCCTTCCTTCCTTCCTTCCTTCCTTCCTTCCTTCCTTCCTCCTTTCCTTTCTCTTCTTCCTTCCTTCATCTCCCTCCCTCTCTCCCTCTCCCTTCCTTTCTTCCTTCTCCTTCCCTCACTTCCTCCCTTTCTCCCTTCTCCCTTCCCCTTCCTCTTCCCTTCTGTTCCTTCTCCCCTTCTTCCAACCTTCCTTCCTTCCTTCCCTCCCTCCCTCCCTCCTTCCTCCCTGTTTACTCCAGACCTAGGCAATGTCCAGGAGATGTTTGTCTGTTAAAGGGATTGTTTGTGTGATTGTTGAAACTCCTTTTTCTGGCTTCCTGGAACCGGAGCGATTTTTTTGTCCCTATAACTCCATAATCTCAATTAAGCAGAACTGGAGACGGCCTCTCTCAATGTTCTCACCCCCACCCCTTCCCATTTAACCAGCAAAGGACCCCCCCCCCAGCCCTGTCCCTGTCACCCCAGCAATAGCCCCAAACCTTGGCTAAGTAAAGCTTTCTGGAGAGCAAAAAAGACATTTCTTCCCTTCTTTTCAGCACGAACCACAAGCCGCCTCTCATGAAACCAGAGGCCCGAATTCTTCTAATTTCTCCCGTCCATCCTTCATTTTACCCCTCGCCCCCTCACCCCAAAAAAGAGCATTTCTGCTGTTTGTTTGTGAGCTGTCAATTTCATTTTCCTGCGTAAACAGATATTTTGGCACGGGGGCTCCCCCATCTCCTCTCCTCGGGGCACGCAAGCAGAGGCACCCCCAATTTCGAAGTATTCCATTAAACCCCGCTGCAAGTAATCTTGTTTGTTTTAATTAACTCCTCCTTCTCAGTTTTCTTTTCTTCTTTCTGCCTGGCGGGTTTTTTTTTT
>NW_015387967.1:12780-33031 GCF_001527695.2 Protobothrops mucrosquamatus | reverse complement strand
CGCAAAGGAAGAGGGGAAACACCACCACCCCAAAAAAACTGGAAGAGCGAGGGTGCCTCTGAGCATGTACAAACCGCCCAGCAACATCTTCTCTCCTTATATTCTCCCCCCCCCCCGAAGATGAACGGAAGTGGGTTTCCTTGCAGGCGCAAGACCGAGTTTAATAAACCCTGAATGGAGAGGAAAAATGACCATTTTTAAAAAAAAAAAATTAAATTTATTTTTAAATTGAAGGGCTTTCCACTTTTCTCAACTCTTCCTGGCTGTCCGTCCCCCCGCCACGCACACACGCTCCATGTGAGTAAACAGCCCCCCCTCCGAAATTGTTTAACTGCAATTGCATTTTTAAATGAGCTTTAAAAAAACAAATAAATAAATTTAAGAGACCAGAAGTGGGTGAAGGAGACAGGAATTTGGCCTGTCAGCCAAATTTGGGGTGCCCAGAAAGGGGAAAAGAGGAAGGAGAGTGGATCCAGGACCCCCCCTCTGAATTTAGAAGAGGGGGGATTCCCCATAGAACCCCCCCCCTTTCTCTCCCTCCATCCTAATGTGTCTAGGTTTTATTTTGTTCCCTGAATTATTCTCCAGGGGAGAGTTTGTGAATTTCTAACAAGAGTTTGCTTTAAAAAATTGATAGTGGAGTTTAGGCCAGACAGGATAAAATAGGAGTGTGTTTTCTTTTATTGTTTGGGCAAATGGGGGGGGGCAAAATCTGGCCCCAGATAAGGGGGGTGTCCTCTGCACCCCAAAAATAAGAGTACAGGTAGTTCTCCAGTTATAACCGTTCATTTAGTGACTGTTGAAAATGTATTTATTTAGGAAATCCATCTAGCTGCCTACTTGCTCACCACGAATCTAGGCAGCAAAAAACCGAAAACAACACAATATAGAAAAAAAAGATTAAAAAAACCCCAATAACCCCCCCCACACACACACATACACAACACACGGTCAAATGAGCCACTCGAAATAACAAAGGCACTGAGAAAGGGGGACTTAGGACCGGTTTTCACACTTAACGACCGACCTTGTGGTCGCGGGATCCAATTTTGGATGCTTGGCAACGGACTCGTGTTTACGACGGTCGCGGCGTCCCTGTGTGTGTGTGTGTGTGTGTGTGTGACGCGATTCCCTCTTTTGCGACCGGCTGGCAAGCAAACTCAACAGGGGAAGCCAGATTCACGGAACAACCGTCTTACTAACTGAACAGCTTCAAGGATTCGCTTAACGATGGGGTCGAGAAAAGCTTGTCAAATGGGGGCCAGCCTCCCTTCGCAGCTGTCTCGCTGAGCGACGGGAAATTTGGGCTCGGTTGTGGTCGTAACTCAACGGTGTTAGGAAAGGGAGGAAGCCGGAGAAGGAAGGACTTGAAATGAGGCAGAAGGGGGGGGGGACCTTAGATCAGGGTCCCCCCCAAACCCTGATGTGGGGAGGGGGCTGAGCAGGATAAAAGCCATGGGGAGGGGGAGAGCCTATGAGTCACCCTCCTCGACGCTCCCCCCCCCCAGTGAGGCTGGTGGGATATTCATTATTGGTCCGCTTTTAACGATCGATGGAGGCTTAATTAACTGGCGGCGATTATTTGAGGGAATTTAAATAGTGTAATTAACCTGCCAGGCCGGGGAGGGAGGGGGGGGGAAACTGGGCTGTGGAAGAGGGGAGAGGCAGGACCAATCAGGAAGGAGGAGAAAGGTTGGGGGGTCTCAAAGGGGGGGAGAGGTTAACTCTTTCCCCTGAAAGAGTTACAAGGAGGGAATGTGTGGGTGGGTGGGGGGGAGGGATTCCCATTTTTAATGGGGTTTGATTTGGGGAGGGGGGGTTTCTGAGCGGGCCCCTGAGCAGATTGGGATCCCGGGGAGGAGCTAAAAGGGAGCAGAAAATCCCGCCCCCAAATTCTTGAAGATGGTTGAGATCCTCAAGATAGGAGAATAATAGAATTACAGAATAACAGATTTGGAAGGGACCTTGGAGGTCTTCTAGTCCAACCCCCTGCTCAAGCAGGAGACCCTAGACCAAGAGATTGATTGTCCAATCTCTTCTTTAAAAGGAGGAGGAGGAGGAGGAGGAGGAGGAGAATAACATATTTGGAAGGGACCTTGGAGGTCTTCTAGTCCAACCCTCTGCTCAAGCAGGAGACTCTATACCATTTTAGGCAAGTGGCTGTCCAGACTCTTCTTAAAATCCTCCAGTGATGGAGCACCCGCAATTTCTGGTGGCAAGCCGTTCCCCTGGTTAATTGTTCTCACCGTTAGGAAGGTTCTCCTTAATTCAAGGTTGCTTCTCTCCTTGATTAGTTACCATCCATCGCTTCTTTTTCCCCCTTGATAATATTTAGTTTATTCAAGAAAAGTTAAAATACAAAAGACCAAAATATTGAGAAAAAAGAAAAAGAAAAAACACAACAAACAGGTCATTTTTAAAAAATGTCTTTAAAAAAGATTAACTCATATCGCAATAGCAATTCTATTCTATTCTATTCCTTATTTCTATTCTGTTCTGTTCTATTCTATTCCTTATTTTACTATTCTATTCTATTCTATTCATATTTCTATTCTATTCTATTCTATTCTATTCCATTCTATTCTATTCTATTCTATTCTATTCATATTTATATTCTATTCTATTCTATTCTATTTTATTCCATTCCATTCCATTCATTTTATTATTCTATTCTTATTCTTATTCTTATTCCTATTCTATTCTATTCTATTCTATTCATATTTCTATTCTATTCTATTCTATTCTATTCATATTTCTATTCTATTCTATTCTATTCTATTCTATTCTATTCTATTCTATTCCATTCCATTCCATTCCATTCATTTTATTATTCTATTCTTATTCTTATTCTTATTCCTATTCTATTCTATTCTATTCTATTCTATTCTATTCTATTCATATTTCTATTCTATTCTATTCTATTCTATTCATATTTCTATTCTATTCTATTCTATTCTATTCTATTCTATTCTATTCCATTCCATTCCATTCCATTCCATTCCATTCATTTTATTATTCTATTCTTATTCTTATTCTTATTCTTATTCTTATTCCTATTCCTATTCTATTCTATTCTATTCTATTCCATCCTATTCCATTCCATTCCATATTTTCTATTCTATTCTATTCTATTCTATTCTATTCTATTCTATTCTATTCTATTCTATTCTATTCTTATCCTATCCTATCCTATTCCATTCCATTCCATTCCATTCCATATTTTCTATTCTATTCTATTCTATTCTATTCTATTCTATTCTATTCTATTCTATTCTATTCTATTCTATTCTATTCCAGGTAGGATCGGATCGAAGTGGGCAGAGCTGGAGAAAAGGAAAGGAAAAATAGAAGGGAATTTTGAGGGTGGGAAAAGAGGTCAAAGGTCAGGCCCGGGGCTGGGTGCCTTTTCAGAAGCGGCCCTCTTCCCGGGGTGCCCGCTCAGCAGATTTCCTGAGCGATCCTTTCACCGGGAAAGAGGCGAAGGGGAACGAAGGAAGGGATAAAAATAGAGCAGATGGCAGGGAGGAAAAAAGTGAGCTTGGGCATGGGAAAAAGGAGAATTCTCCACCCTACGCAAAGTCCCTCCCCACAGCAGAAGGGGAGGCCATTTACTCAGCCCTCTTCCTCCTCCTTGCTGCCCCATAGCAAAGATTGGGCCCCTGATCCCTGCCAGAGCAGCTGGAATACCCCATGTGCCTTTTGGCAATCCCGATCTTCACATCTGGAATGGGGGGCAGATATAGATGGGAAGGGTATGTGTGGGGGGTATCAGGCCCCTGTTTTGTGGGGCGCAAGAGACGGCGACGGCTGAAAAGGGGAGAGCCAGAGGCCAAGGAGGGCCATTTCTGGGCCCAAAATCCTTGCCCAAAGGGTGAGTTGAACCACATTGTTGCTGAGGTTTCCATTCAGCCGTTTCGTGGTTGAGGCTAGTCCTCGGCTTACGACAGTTCGTTTAGTGACCATTTCAAAGTTACCACGGCACTGGAAAAAGGGGACCGATGACTGTTTTTTTACGCTTAGCACCCTTGCAGCATCTCCCAGGCTCACGTGCATAAAATTCAAACGCTTGGCAACTGACTCGTATTTATGACGGTTGCAGCGTCCCGGAATCACGTGATCCCCTTTTGCGACAAGCAAAGTCCATGGGGGGGGGAAGCTAGATTCACTTAACAACTGTGGGGCTAACTTAACAGCTGCCAGAAAGATGGTAAAATGGGGCAAAAGGCATTTAAAATCTGTCTCGGTTAGCAACAGAAATGTTGAGCTCAGTTGTAGATGTAAGTTGAGGACTATCTGAAATGAACAACTTCCAGAATTAATAGAGTGGAGTGGAGTGGAGTGGAGTGGCGTGGCGTGGCGTAGCGTAGAGTAGAGTAGAATAGAATAGAATAGAATAGAATAGAATAGAATAGAATAGAATAGAATAGAATAGAAATAAGGAATAGAAATAGAATTAGAAATAGAATAGAAATAGAATTAGAAAAGAGAATAGAACAGAACAGAATAGAACAGAATAGAACAGAATAGAAATAGAATAGAATAGAATAGAATAAAATAAAATAGAATAGAATAGAAATAGAATTAGAAAAGAGAAGAGAATAGAATAGAACAGAACAGAACAGAACAGAATAGAAATAGAATAGAATAGAATAGAAATAGAATAGAAATAGAATTAGAAAAGAGAACAGAACGGAATAGAACAGAAATAGAATAGAATAGAATAGAATAGAATAGAATAGAATAGAATAGAATAACAGAGTTGGAAGGGACAATGGAGGTCTTCTAGTCCAACCCCCTGCTCAGGCAGGAAACCCTATATCGTTTCAGACAAATAGTTGTCCAATCTCACCCCCAAAATGAGTTTTAATCCTTCGGGGCTTGCTGCCAAAACAGCTGGCCTTTAGTCTCAGCCAGGCCCCTGCACCCAATTTCTCCTTGCCCCCCCCTCAAGCCACAGGGGGGGTCGTGTCTCTCATAGGAAGGGATCAAAAGAACCAGATTTTTGGAATCTGCAGAGGAAAACCATTGATGGAGGAATGTATAAAGTCTACACCCCTACGCAGGTGCACTCTGGACCACTTGGGAGGGCAGGGGTCTTTTTAGGCCCCTTTTTAGATGGGGGTGAAAGACGGAGGGGGGAGGCCCTCCAAGCCTTGCACATCATGCTTCGTTGGATTCACACGCCGCCCGCCCCGACGCCAAACGTCGGGACCCGAGAAACAGGGATCGAAGATCTAGAACGCAGGAGAAAAATTGGATGACAACTCCCATCCTCCACGCAGCCCCGGGAGGAAGAAAAATAGAACCGTCTGGGGAGCCAGGGGGGGGGGCGCTTGGGTTTTGTGTAGGATGAAAAAAAAAAGAGGGCAAGGGGGTGAAAACAAAACATGGCTGGAAGCAGGAAAAAACGACATGGCCACAGCTGCAGATGTTCCTTGGGGGCTAGTTGAGCATCTTGTGGTTCTGGAGCAAGGGGTGGGGTGGGGTGACAACAAACCAAGATAGTAATAATAATAATAATAATAATAATAATAATAATAATAATAATAATAATAATAATAATAATAATAATAATAATAGTAATAGTAATAATAATAATAGTAATAATAAAAGTTGGAAGGGACCTTGAAGGTCATCGATTCCAACCCCCTGCTTAGGCAGGAACCCTATACCATTTCGGACAAATGGCTGTCCAGTCTCTTCTTAAAAACTTCCAGTGTTGGAGCATTCACCACTTCTGGAGGCAGGTTGTTCCACTGGTTAATTGTTCTCACTGTCAGGAAGTTTCTCCTTAGTTCTAGGTTGCTTCTTTCCTTGATCAGTTTCCATCCGTTGCTTCTTGTCCTGCCTTCAGGCCCTTTGGAGAATAGCTTGACTCCCTCTTCTTTGGGGCAGCCCCTGAGATACTGGAAGACTGCTATCCTGTCCCCCCTCGTCCTTCTCTTCGTTAAACTAGACATACCCAATTCCAGCAACCGTTCCTTATATGTTTTAGCTCCAGTCCCCTAATCATCTTTGTTGCTCTTCTCTGGACTCTTTCTAGAGTCTCAGCATCTTTTTTACATCGCGGTGACCAAAACTGGATGCAGTATTCCAAGTGTGGCCTTACCAAGGCATTGTAAAGTGGTATTAATACTTCATGTGATCTTGATTCTATCCCTCTGTTAATGCAGCCCAGCACTGTGTTGGCTTTTTTGGCAGCTGCAGCACACGGCTGGCTCCTATTTAAGTGATTGTCCACTAGGACTCTGAGATCCCTCTCACAGTTACTACTATTGAGCAAGGTGCCCCCTATACTATACCTGTGCATTTGGTTTTTCTTGCCTAAATGCAGAACCTTGCTTTTTTCACCATTGAGTTTCATTTTGTTAGATAGCGCCCAGTGTTCGAGTCTGTCCAGGTCCTCCTGTATCTTAAGCCTGTCTTCTGGAGTGTTGGCTATTCCTGCCAGCTTGGTGTCATCCGCAAATTTGATGATTTCCCCATCTATCCCCTCGTCCAAATCATTGATGAAGATGATGGGGGGGTTAGAAGACGAAAGAGACCAAGTTCTGGGAGCAGAAATGTTGCCCCTTCTCATTCGGCCCCTTTTCTTTGTCCAATTTGCCCCCTTGGCCTGCAGTTTTGTGTGTTTTTCTCTCTCTAGGAATACGTGCACTGCCTCCTTCCTTTGACCTGGTTGTGTGGAAGATCGGCGCCATCTATCTGCCACGAAGGAAACAGCGCTCGTGAGAAATCCTTGCTAGTTTTTTGTTTCGTTTTTTTAAAAGATTTCCACTCGGAAATCTTCTGTAAATCATCATCTGTCATTGTGGGGCTAGCCTGGATTGTGCCTGTGCAAATCCTAGCCGGAAATCTCTTGTCGTGTGCATCAATCACCGCCTCTCAATCCGGCTTTCTTTGCAGACCAGAACGGGAAAACTGGGAAGGAAAAAGACATGGATGCTCCCCCCCCCTCAAAAGCTCTTAAGAAGGGAGGAAATATAAGTGCCAAAAAAGGGGGGAAAATGTTTCTTTATTCCGCTTGGGAGAGGAAAAAAAAAAAAAGAAGAGTGTGCAGACTAATTCCAAGCCCGGCGCAAATCTTTGTCGTTTAGCCCTCACGTTGAGACATTCAGCTATATTTGGATCTTATTGGAACATTAAAGCTAATCGTGTTTATGTAAGTTTCTAAACAAGGCATCAAGCCAGTTTTCCAGCCGAGGTTTTTGAAGCCTATTTTTCATCATCGCTATGAGCTTTTTTTTTTTTATTAACACCGTGGCCTAATTCTACAACCCCTGCATTCAAAATGTGCTTTTTCTTAAGTATTTTTTTCTGCCTTTAATTTCCTTTACATGCGAGCTCTCAAAAGTCTCACTAATGAAGGCGAATCTACGTGTCCGAGGATAATGTGGCAGGATCCAATCTGGGTTGGTCACCGGGACCAGGTTTTGTCTTCCAAGCTTTGGGACTCACGCTGGGGCCCATTCTCAGGAAACGTCTAATAGCGTGTGTGTGGTACAGGTAGCCCTCCACTTACGACCACAATTGAGCCCAAAATTTCTGTTGTTAAGTGAGACATTTTATCAAGGTAATGATTTAACAGCTAACCAGCTGATGTAGTGTAAAATGTAAGATGTAATGATGGGAATGGCTCAGCAGGGTCTGAGTCTCTTTAAGAGCCTTTGTATAAAAGGGTAAGTTCTGCTGATGTGTTAATAATAATAATAAAAGTTGGAAGGGACCTTGGAGGTCATCGAGTCCAACCCCCCGCTCAGGCAGGAAACCCTATATTGTTTCGGACAAATGGCTGTCCAGTCTCTTCTTAAAAACTTCCAGTGTTGGAGCATTCACTGCTTCTGGAGGCAGGTTGTTCCACTGGTTAATTGTTCTGTCAGGAAGTTTCTCCTTAGTTCTAGGTTGCTTCTCTCCTTGATTAGTTTTGGATCCTGCTGTATTAGCAGGTGTATGTATATTATTCCTGGTGTATGATATTGTAGACAGTGTAAGATAAACCACCTTTTAATATGGACCAGTTTACTGTGTTTACTCCCGGATTATCTCGCGCAACAAGACTGTGCCCGCTCTGAAACATTTTGTTAAGTGAGGTTTGCCCCGTTCTACGACCTTTCTTGCCGCAGTTGTTAAGTGAACTGCTGCCTTTGGTAAGTTAGTAACCCAGGTGGTTCGGCGAATCCGGCTTCCCCATCGACTTTGCTGATCAGATGGTCGCAAAAGGAAATCACGTGACCTTGCGACACGGCAAACGGTCATAAATATGAACCAGTTGCCAAGCGTCTGAATTTTGATCACGTGATCCTGGGAAGCTGCAGAAGTCATAATTGTGGGGCCCATTTCCCAGGCTTCAAATCACTTCCCTGGCTGTTTTTGTCCCTGCTCGGCCAACAATCTTAGTAGCTGCAAACAGAATAGCATAAAGCACGCTCTCTGCTAGAGAGAGAGAGTCTGAAAACCCGGAAGATTAAATCTCCGGTTCTGGTGGCCGATCCAGATTGGATCTCAAAAATCTCTATTTCCTCGGTTTTGTTTAACGTTGGTTTTGCTGAAAGCGAACAGTTGTGATGGGCAGGTAAGGTTGTTTGTCTGCCGAATTCTGTACTCCGTGCTCCGTTTTTGGGTGACCGAGCTAAACGCTGGAATTGGTGACAGCAAAATCGACGGGCCGAGCTATTTTGACAGTTAAATGGAAAACAGTCTGAGCGGCACAGACCGCAACAGGAAAACAGAGCAAACAAAAATGTTTTCATCTGTTTTGTTTTATAGTTTTAATATGATCTTATAGGTCGTTTTAACTGCCCAGGGTTGGCTAGGAGAGCGGCGGCTTTAGAAATGTTTTAAATAAATATGTAAAATGTAATAAACAGAAACTCGAGCGCGCCTGGCAATCAACGTTCTTTCTAAAGGGCCCCTTTTCTGCGTTAATACGAGCCATTCATGGTGAGGTCCTCAGTGTTCTCTGAGCTTGGTTGGGTTCCTGCAGACGTTTCATGACCCAGCTAGGTAACAAACATCACCACTGCTAGAAGGGAGTGGGCCTCGCTCTCAGTTTAGATGCTAGTGGCTTGCCCCGTTAGTGTTGGTGGGTGTTCTTACTGGCTCCTGGATTAGGCTGTTGTTGACTGTTTTGTCTGAGTTGGTAGAGCCTTCATTTGGTTTTTGTTTACCAAACCCCACTTCCCTGATGACGTTACCTAGGTGGGTCATGAAACGTCTGCAAGAAAACCACCCAGCTCAGACCGCAACAAAGACCCCACATTCCTCCTCCTCCTTCCCCCCAACCCACATACCCCCGTCTCTTCTAGCATCGATGTTTCCTAGTTGCTGTTACCAATCTCCTCCTCCTCCTCTCCCATTCCTCCTCTACTTCGCAAACCTCACTCGCTTGTAGCAACTGAATCGTGAAATCTCTCCAAGAAAACAACACAGTTTAGAAAGTAACAAGAACCCAGATTCCTCCTACCCTCCACATACCCCGGTCTCTTCTAGCACTGATGATGTTACCTAGTTTGGTAATGAAACGTCTGCAGGAACCCAACCAGGCTCAGAGAGCGCCCAAGACTCCACAGTTCAATTGTGAGTAATAAATATTCTCTAGATACAAGCTGAACTGCTGGCTTGGGAACAAATTCCATCACAACTTGCTAGAGGGGTGTGTGTGTGTCTCCCTTCCCATTTGGGAAAACACAAGAGCCTTACACACCAGGGTAGGATTTAAGTGTCTTTTTGCAAGAGGACAGGAAACAATTTTTTTCCCCACAACGGCGGCGGTCTCCCCTTTCTCCGCGCCCCCCCAAAAGAAGCAGGACAGCAGCTTTAAAACTAACGCCATCTCTTTATTATGCTCTCTTTTCCTGTATCATCAGAAGAATAAAAAAAACATTTTCCCAAAATAAAATACAAATCAACGGGAAGGACACTGGCTCCAGAAGAGGGGAGCAGGAGGGGGGGGTCAGGAATCAAACTCATCCCCACATTACGGGGAGGGAGGGGGCAGAGCCCTACCACTTCGGCCGCCCGCCATGCCGGGCCCCTCTCGGCCCTTCCAGTGGTGGACAAAGAAACTCGCTCCTCCCTTGTTCTTCCTTACTAGATTTGGGGGGGGAAGTGCCCCCAACCACCAACTTCCCCCCCCCACACTGAAGGTCAAAAGAAAGGCTGGGGGAATAGCTCAACGGCGCCCCCCTCTGTCCTGTACAGGCGTGCTCCGACTCCGACTCCGGCTGTGGCGGCTTTTGGCCTCGCGCCGTTCGCGGTCTCCTCCTCGGCCGCTGCGTTCGCCCGCTCGGCTGGCCCCACCGCCGCCGGTGGCATTGGGGCGCTCGCGTTCCCGCTCTCTGCTGTGTTCCCGCCGCTTGTCGCGCTCGGCCTGGCGGTTGCGTTCTCGCTGACGGGCCTCCTCGGCTTCCAGTTCTTTGCGCCGGCGTTCCCGTTCTCGGGCGCGGGCCGCTCGCTCGGCCTGTTTCTGGACACACTGCGGGGAGGGAAGAGCATTGGTGAAAGGACTGCCCCGCACAGGTCGCCTCAACGTACGACCATCGAGCCCCAAATTTCTGTCGCTAAGCAAGATGGTTGGTTAAGTGAATCCGTTGCAGTTAAGTTAAAACAGCTAGTCCTCAACTTACAACAGTTGATTTAATGAAGTTAAACGGGACTGAAAAGAATTTGTGGCCGTTTCCCACACTTACGACCGTTGCCGCATCCCCAACAGTCACGTCATCAAAATTCAGACGCTTGGCAACTGACTCGTAGTTACGACAGCCGCCGCCTCCTGGGGTCACGCGATCCATTTTTTTGCCACCTCCTCACAAGCAAAGTCAACGGGGGTAACGGCGTTACTCTCTGAACAAGTGCGGTGGTGGTTCACTTAACAAGCGTTGCAAGAAAGGTCGGAAAAACGGGGGGGGGGGCAAAATTCAGTTGACAACTGCCTCGCTTAGCGACAAGAGTTCGGGGGAGGAGTTCGATTGTGGTCGTGAAGTTGAGGACCGCCTGTTAACTGCATCCACCCATTTGTCCTGACTGCATCTTGACGAGTTTCTTGCTCCCGGTGCGGAAGAAATCAATAAAACCACATTTTGAGCCCTCGGGTCACCCCGGCTGGGGTCCCTCACCTGGATGTCTGTGAGGGGCAGCCAGTAAATGCAGGGGGCTGCCTTGGTTTTACGGAACAGATCATCGAGAAGCTTAGCCGGGGGTTCCTCTTGGGCTTTTTCTGTTGGGGAAGAAGGGAAGAGGGTTAGGTTGAAGTTTTGCCTTTTTTTACTGAGTCCCAAAGGTGCTGTCAACACTGCTAACATCGGATGTTTTTGCGTTGACAATAAATGGAAATTTTACCTTTTGCTTTTAGCGTCAGATGATGCTGGGAGGGGGGATGTGAGCGGGAGTCCAGCTAGACCAGGGGTAGGCAACCTCGGCTCTTTTATGACTCATGGACTTCAACTCCCAGAATTCCCGAGTCAGCTATGCTGGGAGTTGAAGTCCACGAATCATGAGGGGCCAAAGTTTCCCTCATGCTGGCTCAGGAATTCTGGGAGTTGAAGTCCACGGGTCATGAGGGGCCAAAGTTTCCCTCATGTTGGCTCAGGAATTCTGGGAGTTGAAGTCCACGAGTCATGAGGGGCCAAAGTTTCCCTCACGCTGGCTCAGGAATTCTGGGAGTTGAAGTCCACAAGTCATGAAGGGGCCAAAGTTTCCCTCATGTTGGCTCAGGAATTCTGGGAGTTGAAGTCCACGAGTCATGAAGGGGCCAAAGTTTTCCCCATGCTGACTCAGGAATTCTGGGAGTTGAAGTCCATGAGTCATAAAAGAGCCGAGGTTGCCTACCTCTGAGCTAGACATAACAACACTGGACCCAGCCTGAGAAACAAGGTTATCGTAACCAGAGCTGATAAGAAATTGGCAGGAGAGAAGAAGCCTGAACTTCAAGATAATTGAGGAATGTGATTTATGACGGTTAACTGGAGAAGCGAATTGTGCTTTGATACTATATGCTCAGGGGAGGGGAATTCAGTTTTTGGCTTCCTTTGTGCCAGTGCCGATGCTATGATGCTGCTCAAAATAAAGATTCTTTAAGGTAAACAACGCCTCGGAAGTTATTTTGAAGAGTTTCATCTGTCGGAATTAACAAAAGAGATAAAAGAAAAGAAGACACAGAGTACTCTCTCATATGGAACAAGTGGTACAGCTGGTTGGAGACTAGAAACAATAGAGGAGAATACATGTGGAAAAGTTAAAAGTGGAAAATGTGTGTATAATAATGTACAGTAATAATAATATGTATTATTCTTAGTATGAAGTATAGTATGAAGGAAGAAAAATGTAAACAAGAAACAACGGGACAACAAGGACAAATATATCTAAAGAAGAATAAGGGGGGGAAATGTAAATAATAGATTACTGTTACGAAATTGCTGTTAACAAAAAGGAGTATACACTCTGTGTGTATGTGTGTTATGTTTTGTTTTGTTGGTTTAAACATTTTTTTTTTTTTAAAAAAAGAGTTTCATCTGTCGGAACCAGGACAGGTGCTCTTTTTTCAGGAGGCAACTGGACTTTCGTGTTTTTCTTTGAAGACGTTTCGCTCCTCATCCAAGAAGCTTCTTCAGCTCTGACTGGATGGTGGGGAATGGAAGGATTTATATTCCTTGCGAGGAGTTGGTCATTTTGCATTCTTTCAGAGAGCCGTTGAGACCACTTGGAGGTTTACCTGTGTCTTCAGGCTCACCTGAGTGGTGCAAATGTGTGTGTGGAGCAGTGGTTCTCAACCTTTTTAATGCCGCGACCCCAACCGGTCGTAAGTCGAGGACTAAACCGGTCGTAAGTCGAGGACTAAACCAGTCGTAAGTCGAGGACTACCCAACCGGTCGTAAGTCGAGGACTTTCCCTGCCCGGGAGCGCCGCGCATGCATGGTTCCGCCTCCTGCGCCGGCCGAGGCGTAGCTGGCAAGCGGCAGAGACAGAGCAGGCCAACCACCAGCTGGCCCAGCCCAAGGGAGGTAAGGCACCCGCCGGAAAAGAGGGAAAAAATGGCGGACAAAAAAAATGGCGGACAGCCTTGCTTGGCGACCCCCATGAAATGGTCAATCGACCCCAAATGGGGTCCCGACCCACAGGTTGAGAACCACTGGTGTGGAGCCTTCTTTGGCTGCAGGATGTTTTCACACGCTCCACACACACATTTGCACCACTCAGGTGACTAGAACTCTCCATCTCCTGGTGATTGCCCCAAAGTCACCCAGCTGGCTTTCATCCCTAAGGTGGGATTAGAACTCACGGTCTCCCGGTTTCTATGTCTCCCTTATGCACTCGGCCAAACTCTCTCGCCTGTTACCTTTTTTCTCGGCTTTCTTCTCCTTCGATTTGGGCCGCTCCTTGCGGCGTCTCTCTCGGGACCGGGAGCGAGAGCGCGGGCCCTCGCGCACCTTGTCCCGGTCCCACTCCCGCTCCGCCAGGGTCCTCTCCCGGCGTTCCATCTCTCGCTCCCGCTCGGCCCACTGCTCCCGCACGGCCGCCTCCCGCTCCCGCGCCTCCGAGCGCCGGGACAGCTCCCGTTCCCCCCGGGTGGTCGGGCCCGCCCCGGGGAAGGTGGGCGCTTCATCTGCCTTGGCCTCTGCGGGACGGTCGGTCAGAAGACCCCGGTGGAAGTCCAGCTGAGGAAGAGACAGGAAGGGCTAAGGTTAAGCAGGTTGAAGGTACAAAATCAACGGATACTCGCGGGAAAGCTAAGAGGCGTCTTCCGAGGCCAGGGCTTTTCAATCTTTTTACCCATTGTACCACTTTTAGGATATGGCAGTATCCGAGTACCACCAAGCGCCTAGCAAGGTGTTAAAAACTTGATGACCAAAAAAAAAGAAAAAAAAAAAAAAGGAAAAAAGTAATCAAGTACAGGTAGTCCTTGACTTACAACAGTTCGCTTGGTGACTGTTCGAAGTTACAATGGCACTGAAAAAAATGCCCCCCAAGGCACAGCCAAGCAAGACACCTGCCTGCCCGCCCGGCCGCGCTCTTCCTCCTGTCCGAGGTTTTCATTGTTGTGAGCATTTCTGTTGAGGATTGGCAGTGGGCGTGGGGTGGGGGGTGTTTGGTTTTTATTCCCCCCGTCTGCTGAGTGGTTGCAGCAGGTTTTGGTCACTTCACATGACCCTGGGACACTGTGACCGTCATAAATATGAATCAGTTGCCAAGCATCTGAATGTAAATCACAAGACCCTGGAGAGGCTGCAACATTCCAGCTGATCGGCGCTTCTTCTGGGCTCAGCAGAAGCGCCAGGATCAGTGCCGAACTCCAACTGGAGCCTGGCGCTGATCCTGGCACTTCCACTGAGCCCTGACAGCCCCGAAGAAGCGTCGATCAGCTGGAAAACGGCACTGATCCTGGCGCTTCCGCTGAGCCCTGACCGCCCTGCAGCTCCAGCCGTCTCTCGCTCAGGCTTGTGCGGTGCTGCCACCGGTTCAGCTCATTCCCCTCCCCCGCTACCACTTTTCTAGGATGGTTGTGTACCACCGGCCAGGTGCCAATGTACCACAAGTGGTACCTGTACCCCTGGTTGAAAAGCCCTGTCCTAGGGCATCAATTTGACAGGTGGTCCTCGGCTTGTGACCATAATTGGGTCTGGAATTTCCATTGCTAGGGGATTATTGTGTGAGTCGTATCCTATTTTACGAGCTCTTTTGTTGATGTTAAGCAAAGCACATGGCTGTTCAGCGAATCCAGTTTGTCGGAAGCCCAAGGAGGACGCAAATGACTGCAACGGTGGTAAATTTATGCCGGCGCCCGGTTTGGATTTTTTTTTTTTTATCACGTGACGCTGCCGCCACAGTTGTGACTGCGAAGACGGGTTGTGAGTCCCTGTTTTCAACATTGTTTGAATGGTCGCTAAGGGGACGGTCGTAAGTTGAGGACTGCCTGTACTTTCGTCCTCTGACGGAGGGACAAAGTGGAGCGGAAGCTGATAAAGTTGAGCAGAGGAATTGCTCCAGTTCTCTTTTGGCCGTTACCGGTCAGTCCTTGACTTACGACCGCAACGGAGCCCAACATTTTATGTCGCAAAGCGAGACATTTGTTAAAAGTGAGTCTTGCCGTGGTGGCAAGAAAAGTGAGTTTTCTTGCCACCACGGTTAAGTGAATCGCTGCGGTTGTTAAGCTAGTCACACAGTCGTTAAGCGAACCTGGCTTCCCCTGTGGACTTGTCGGAATGCCACAAAAGGGGATCACGTGACCCCCCCAGGACGCTGTCACCAGTCATAAAAGCGAGTCAGTTGTCAAGCATCCGAATGTAAATCACGTGATGCCGCAACGGCTGTAAATTGTGAAAAGTGGTCATCCATCGCTTTTCTTCGGCGCCGTTGTAACTTCGAACAGTCGCTAAGCGAGCTGTCGTAAGTTGAGGACTACCTGCATCGCTAACAGCCGGAGAGAGACGTGCCTTCTGCAAGCCCACCATTTTCGGAGCATGTTTTCCTGTTTCGCTTTCTTGCGCCGAGCTCCAGGGCACGGGGGACAGAGACCACCCCCCCACTCCTAATGTTGGATCCCTCCCCGCCCACCCCACGCCTTCCCTCCCCGTCGGGGTCCGTACCTCATCCTGCTCCACAAAATCTGCCGATAAAAACTTGGGGTTAGACTGTGGCCACTTGACCCCGTGGAGGGCGTTCCGCGTCGCAACGGCTTCTTCCACTGTTGAATACTGAAAGGAAATATTGGGGGAAGAGAGAAAGAGGGAGAGGGAAAGAGAAAGGGGAGGAAAAGGAGAGAGGGGGGAAGGGAGAGGGAGGGAGGGAGAGGGGGGAAAGGGAGAGGAAGAGGGAGAGAGAGGAGGGAAAGGGAGAGGGAAGAAGGGAGGGAAAAGGGAGGGAGAGAGATGGGGAAAAAGGAGAGGGACAGAGGGAGGGAGAGAGAGAGGAAGAGGGAGAGAGAGGGGGGAAAGAGGGAGGGAGAGGAAGAGGGAGAGAAAGAGAGGAAGAGGGGGGAAGGGAGAGAGGAAGAGGGAGAGAGATGGGGAAAAGGAAGAGGGAGGGAGAGAAAGAGGGAGAGAGAGGAAGAGGGAGAGAAATAGCAGGAAAAGGGAGAGGGAGGGAAAGAGAAAGAGGGAGGAAAGAGATAGGAGGAAAAGGGAGGGAGAGAGAGAGGAAGAGGGAGAGATAGGGGGAAAAGGGAGAGGGACAGAGGGAGGGAGAGGGAGGGAGGAAAAGGGAGAGAGGGAGGGAAAGAGAGAGGAAGATGGGGAAAAGGGAGAGAAAGAGAGGGGGGGAAAGAGGGAGGGAGGGAGAGAGAGAGGATGAGGGAGAGAGATAGGGGAAAAGGGACAGAGGGAGGGAGGGAGGGAGAGAAAGAAAGAGGGAGGGGGGAAAGAGGGAGGGAGGGAGGAAGAGGAAGAGAGGAGGGGAAGGGGAAAGAGAGGAAGAGGGAGGGAAAGGGAGAAGGAGGGAAGGAGAGAGAGAGAGAAAGAGACGTGTTTCCAGCCATTTCTCCCCCCCCCCCGGCTCCCCAAATCCCGAAGTGTTCCTCTTAAACTGAACTGAAAAAAGCTACTTGGAGGAGAAGCGAAACGTTTTTCAAGGGGACAACCCCCCCCCCAAAAAAAGTCCAGTTGCTTTTTGAAAAAGCACCTTTGGGACAACCGTGACTTGGGAGGGCTGGGAATCCCCGTGGACGTTCCACTTCAATCCCCCCCCCCCGAAAGGAAAGCTCGCTTTAAAAACCCTCCCTAAATTCCCTTTAAACCAGGACAAGCATTTTGCATCGAGCAGCGTTAACGAACCAGCCCAGCCAATTTTTGGGAATCCTCGCCATCTTAGCTTTAGCCTTAAAAAACCAGCACGGGGCAGAGCTTTCCAGAGGAGAGGCAGATTCTTCTGGAAAGGAGGATTCCTGGAGGAGGAGGAGGAGGAGGAGGAGGAGGAGGAGGAGGAGGAGGAGAACACTCCCCCCCAAAGACTCACGGTGACGTAGCAGTGCGACTTGATCTTGTCGATCCAAAAAGCCTCCTCCACCAGGGTGCCCGTCCGGCCCAGAAGCTCCTTCAGCTGACCCAGGGTGAAGGGCCTCACCTACCCGCGGGGACAAACATCCAGGGATTCAGAAAGGCTCCCGAAGGCCCCCCCCCCCAAAAAATGAGGGGTCCTTGGTGCTCTCTGAGTTTGTGTGTTCCCTTGCAGTCGTTTCATGACCCAACTAGGCAACGTCATCAGTGCTAGAAGGGAGTGAGGTATGAAGATAGAGGAGGGGAGGAGGAGGGGATGGAGGGAAGGGGAGGAGGAGGAGGAGCAAGAATGGAGGACTGGGGGGTCCTTGGTGCTCTCTGAGCTGGGTGGTTTCCTTGCAGACGTTTCATGACCCAACTAGGGAACATCATCAGTGTTAGAAGGGGGGGAGGGAGGAGAGAGGAAGAGGAGAACTGTGGGGTCCTGGGTGCTCTCTGAGCTTGGCTGATTTCTTGCAGACGTTTCATGACCCAACTAGGGAACATCATCAGCGTTAGAAGGGTGCGGGGGTTCTGGAGAGGAAGAGGAGGAGCAGGAGCAGGAAAGGAGGAGGACTGTGGAGTCCTTGGTGCTCTCTAAGCTTGCATGTTTTCTTGCAGACGTTTCACGACCCAACTAGGTAGCATTATCAGTGCTAGAAGGGGGGGAGGAGGAGGAGAGAGGAAGAGAACTGTGGGCTCCTTGGTGCTCTCCGAGCTTGCTTGTTTTCTTGCCGACATTTCATGACCTAACTAGGTAACATCATCAGTGCTAGTAAGGAGGGCTGCTTGCTGTCGGTGTGTCTTGCCTATCTGGATGGGTGAGTGGGGGCCAGTCTTAGGGATTCAATTGTTTAATAATGGTTTTCCCAGTTTCTTGACTGGGGTGTTGCTTACTCGATTGTCGGTCTGAAATTGACCTCGGAGTTAATCTAGGCTGATCTGAGGGCCGATTAACGCTGGAGAGGGGCCGGAGTCTTTTTCTCGTTGGGGCTGGCCGATTGTCACCTTTGCACAATCGGTAGAGGTTTATTAATATCTGTGTGTCTACCGATGGCTTGATTTGTCGAGAGTGGCCAGAAATTCCCTGGTAGGGGAATTGGATCGGGCCCGGTCTAGAATGATCGTGTTTCCCCCCCCAATTGAAACTACGGTTAACTCTTGTCTCTTAGGTTGCGAAATTAAAAAGAATTTCAGCCGTGGCTTTTTGGGCTGCCAGCCGGGAGCTGCCCGCCGCCCCGGGAAAACAACTCACCAGGTTGCAGATGTGAACGATGCAGCTGACCTTGCCGCGAGGAGGGGAAGGGACCTGGGCCGTGCGGACGGGGTCGTCGATGGTGATGGAGACCCCCGAGCGTTGCTGGCTGATGGACCGCCGGGTGAGCGTGTCGCTCAGCGTGACTGCGGGACGAAGGAAGGCAGAAACTCACAGGTGACCCTACCTGTACGGTCAATCGCTTCCCCTCTTCTGCCAATCATCTTTCTCCCTCCCCCCCCGTTACCTTTTTTGACTTCGTGCTCTACCGGTAGAGGCAGGACCACCGTCTCTACGGCGACAACAGGCGCCACCTCCGGCGGTTCTTCCTCGTGGACTTTCTCCTCTTCTTCCTCCTCCTCCTCCTCTTCCTCCCCTTGACCATTCTCTTGCCCTTCGACGGGGACCACCTGTGAGGGAAAGGGGGCAGGGTGAGCTTGAGAAAAAGACCCTTTTTTTACATGACCGATCCTGGTCTAAACCCGGTTTTTGGGGGACCCCCCCCTTCCTCGCCAGCTTTTCTCCATCCAAAGATCTCCGTGTTGCGGACGAGACGAGGCAGGGTCTTCCATTCTTTCTCTTTGATTCAGGGGTATCAGAGAACGAGCGAATGTTTAAATTAGAGAATGTTCTAATGGGTTTCTAGTCCTCATGAGCACGAAAAATAGAAATGTTTCTGTGGGGTCATTCGGGGCCTCGAAGCTCGTTTTTTTTAAAAAAAAAACCTAAATTTTTTTTAGTTTATTCAGAAGATTAAAATAGAAAAAAAAATTAAGTGTCAAAAGACAACTAGACAAGAACGTTTTTTTAAAAAAAAGTGAATTAAAAAGATAAAAGACCGAAACATATGTTATACCCCTTATACCAGGGGTAGGCAACCTTGGCTCTTTCATGACTCGTGGACTTCAACTCCCAGAATTCCTGAGCCAGCATGGCTCAGCTTGGAAACCTCTCCCTTTCCCCTCAGCGTGGCTGGCTCAGGAATTCTGGGAGTTGAAGTCCACGAGTCATGAGGGGGCCATAGTTCCATGTTGCCTCAGGAATTCTGGGAGTTGAAGTCCACGAGTCATGAGGGGGCCATAGTTCCATGTTGCCTCAGGAATTCTGGGAGTTGAAGTCCACGAGTCATGAGGGGGCCATAGTCCCCCCATGTTGCCTCAGGAATTCTGGGAGTTGAAGTCCACGAGTCATGAGGGGGCCATAGTCCCCCCATGTTGCCTCAGGAATTCTGGAAGTCCACGAGTCATGAGGGGGCCATAGTTCCCCCATGCTGGCTCAGGAATTCTGGGAGTTGAAGTCCACGAGTCATGAGGGGGCCATAGTTCCCCCATGCTGGCTCAGGAATTCTGGGAGTTGAAGTCCCCGAGTCATAAAAGAGCCAAGGTGGCCTACCCCTGCCCTAGATGAACACTGATGAATCTATTCCAACAACAATAGCTTCCTCTCTATATTATATATATTTTCCACGTTGAGAACAATTATACTTTCTCCAATGGGCATTTAACAGAATAGCAGAGTTGGAAGGGACCTTGGAGGTCTTCTAGTCCAACCCCCTACTCAGGCAGGAAACCCTCTTAACATTTCAGACAAAATGGCTGTCCAGTCTCTTCTTAAAAACCTCCAGTGTTGGAGCACCCACAACTTCTGGAGGCAAGCGGTTCCACTGGCTAATTGTTCTCACTGTCAGACAATTCCTCCTTAGATCCAGGCTGCTTCTCTCCTTGATTAGTTTCCATCCGTTGCTTTTTCTCCTGCCTTCGGGTGCTTTGGAGAATAGCTTGACCTCTTTCTTCTTTGGTGGAAACTAATCAAGGAGAGAAGCAACCTAGAACTAAGGAGAAACTTCCTGACAGGGAGAACAATTAACCAGTGGAACTGCTTCCCTCCAGAAGCGGTGAATGCTCCAACACTGGAAGTTTTTAAGAAGAGACTGGACAGCCATTTGTCCGAAATGGTATAGGGTTTCCTGCCTGAGCAGGGGGTTGGACTAGATGACCTCCAAGGTCCCTTCCAACTTTATCATTATTATTAT
>NW_015387967.1:0-10853 GCF_001527695.2 Protobothrops mucrosquamatus | reverse complement strand
CCTCTTCAAAAAAACATCTATGGGAGTTAAACCTGAGCCGTTTCCCTGGGACACTGTTGAGTCAGCTTGGCCCTTTTGAGGTGGCTCGTGTGAGCGAGTCAGTTCACTTCCACCCTCTTTTCCCTAAGCTCCATTCCGTCTCCCGCACGGTATGCCGATGCAGGCAAGTCCTCGGCTGCCGAGCACAAGGAAGGCCCAAATTACTGTTGCTCAGCAAGACAGTTATTTTGAGTTTGGCCCCATTTTATGATATTTTTGCCAGTCGTTAAGCGAATCACTGCAGTTGTTAAGTGAATCTGGCTTTGACTTTGCTTGTTGGAAGGGGATTGCGTGACCCCGGGGGATACTGCAACACCGACATAAATAGGAGTCAGTGGCCAAGTGTCCAAATGTTGATCAGGGGACCACGAGGTTGCTGCAACGGTTGAGTGACAAACGGTCTTAAGTAAGGAAAATGGCCGTTAAGGCACTCGTTTTCAATGCAGTTGTAACTTCAAGTAGTCACTGAACAAATGGGTGTAAGTTGAGGACTATTGTTCTGGGTTAGAAAAGAATTTAGCCAGGTATTTCTCAACCTCAGTCCCTTTAAGATGAGTGGACTTCAACTCCCAGAATTCCCCAGCCGGCTGGCTAGGGAATTCTGGGAGTTGAAGTCCACCTGTCTTAAAGGGGCTGAGGTTGAGAAACATTGATCTAGTCCAGGAGTAGGCCACCTTGGCTCTTTTATGACTCATGGACTTCAACTCCCAGAATTCCTGAGCCAGCCATGCTGAGGGGAAAGGGAGAGGTTTCCAAGCTGAGCCAGGCTGGCTCAGGAATTCTGGGAGTTGAAGTCCACGTCATAAAAGAGCCAAGTTTGAAGACCCCTCAGTTAGAGGAACATATGAAAGCATAATTAATGTTAATTAAGGTAGACTTTATTAGTTTAGAGTAGGCAACCTTGGCTCTTTTATGACTCGTGGACTTCAACTCCCAGAATTCCTGAGCCAGCATGAGAGAAACTTTGCCCCTTCATGACTCGTGGACTTCAACTCCCAGAATTCCTGAGCCAGCCATGCTGAGGGGAAAGGGAGAGGTTTCCAAGCTAAGCCATGTTGGCTCAGGAATTCTGGGAGTTGAAGTCCACAAGTCATGAAGGGGCCAAAGTTTCCCTCATGCTGGCTCAGGAATTCTGGGAGTTGAAGTCCACGAGTCATGAAGGGGCCAAAGTTTCCCTCATGCTGGCTCAGGAATTCTGGGAGTTGAAGTCCACGAGTCATGAAGGGGCCAAGGTTGCCTACCCCTGACCTAGTCATTTCCTATGTTAGTAAGATCACAGCTTTAAATGAACTAAGTTTCTGTTACTCCAATGCTGCATGTAGTAAGCTGGCCGAACCACTTGGGTGTAAAACCACTTGTTACCACTGAGAAATAAAAACTGTGTTTTACCAGGCCCCAGGAGCACCAAATATCTTTCTTTAAAAAATACCCACCCAATTCCATCAAGTGCAGTCCTCGAGTTACAGCCATAATGGAGCCCAGAATTACAAACGTTAAGTTGTGGTGAAGGAAGTCCCTGTGTGATTGTGTCCGATGGTACAACCATTTTTTTCCCTGCAGCGGTCGTTATACGAATCCATTATACCCCATGGGGATTTTAATTTGGGGGGGGCGGGGGCGGAAACCAGCCCAAAGCAGGTCGTGTGACCGTCGGATGCTGCAAACAGGCATAAATGTGAGCTGGTTGCTAAGGACCCAAAATACAATCCTGTGATTGTCCAGGTAGGTGTTTGCAGTTCTCACAAGAGCTAGTTTGTACTAGCGGTTAAGGTGCTGACTCTGAAACCAGGAAACGGTGAGTTCTAGTCCCGCTTTAGGCACGAAAGCCAGCTGGGTGACTCTGGTCCAATCACCAGGAGATGGTGAGTTCTAGTCCCGCCTTAGACACGAAAGGCACTGGGTGACTTTGGTCCAATCACCAGGAGACGGTGAGTTCTAGTCCCGCCTTAGGCACAAAAGCCAGCTGGGTGACTTTGGGCCAATCACCAGGAGACGGTGAGTTCTAGTCCCGCCTTAGGCACAAAAGCCAGCTGGGTGACTTTGGGCCAATCACCAGGAGACGGTGAGTTCTAGTCCCGCCTTAGGCATGAAAGCCACCNCCAATCACCAGGAGACGGTGAGTTCTAGTCCCGCCTTAGGCACAAAAGCCAGCTGGGTGACTTTCGGCCAATCACCAGGAGACAGTGAGTTCTAGTCCCGCCTTAGGCACAAAAGCCAGCTGGGTGACTCTGGTCCAATCACCAGGAGATGGTGAGTTCTAGTTCCGCCTTAGGCACGAAAGGCAGCTGGGTGACTTTCGGCCAATCACCAGGAGACAGTGAGTTCTAGTCCCGCCTTAGGCACAAAAGCCAGCTGGGTGACTCTGGTCCAATCACCAGGAGATGGTGAGTTCTAGTCCCGCCTTAGGCACAAAAGCCAGCTGGGTGACTTTCGGCCAATCACCAGGAGACAGTGAGTTCTAGTCCCGCCTTAGGCACAAAAGCCAGCTGGGTGACTCTGGTCCAATCACCAGGAGATGGTGAGTTCTAGTTCCGCCTTAGGCACGAAAGGCAGCTGGGTGACTTTGGGCCAATCACCAGGAGACTGGGGGTTCTAGTCCCGCCTTAGGCACGAAAGCCAAGAGGTGATTTTGCCCCAGTCCCCCTTTCCCGGCCCAACCCACCTCACAGGGCTGTTGTCGTGAGAAAACAGGAAGCGGAAAGAGCATTAGGTATGTTTGCCGCCTTGAATTACTTAGAAAGGAATAAAGGTGGGATAAAAATCTTAACAAGTGTGTCTACCTTCCAGGAGGGTCAGTTGTAACTTCATCTAGTCACTAAAGGACTGGTCGTTAAGTGAGGACTACCTGTATTTAATGTATTTAATTTATGTATACTTACAACAGTTCATTTAGTGATAGTTCAAAGTTACAACAGCACTAAAAAAAAAAAAAAAGGGAATTATGACCATTTTTTCAGCTACCACTTTTGCAGCATCCCGACGGTCACCGGATCAAAATTCAGATCCTCGGCAACTGCTTCAGACTTATGACGGTCGCAGAGTCCCGGGGTGATGTGATCCCCTTTTGCCACCTTCTGACAAGCAAAGTCAATGGGGGGGGGAAAGCAGGATTCACTTAATAACTGGGTTACTAACTTAACCACTGGAGTGATTCTCTTGGGAAGAAAATGTCATAAAACGGGACAAAATTCACTTAACAAAATTCGCGTAACAACAGACGTGTTTGGCTGAATTGTGGCTGTACGTCAAGGACTATTGTGGTGTATTTAACTGTATGTAGGTAAGGTCTCTTTAACCACGTTGGCCTCCCCTCCAGGGAGGCAAAGCCAAAGCACAGATGGGGCAGCCCCACCCCTGCCTCTCCCAGATGGAAGCAAAGCATGCTCCCGTCACCCTTCACCCAGACCTGCTATCGCTGGCTTTTCAGATTAGCCAGACTTGAGAGAGTGGGAGTAAAAATTAAACACACAATTTCCAAGGCTACAATCCTTTGCATGCTGCTCCAGAGTGACCTTGTCTCTTGGGGGAGTCAAGGGAACTAACCCTCCATCCCAGCAGCCAACCCTTTGTTCTCCCAACCCTTAAAGCAGGGGTCTCCAACCTTGGCCAGTTTAAGACGTGTGGACTTCAATTCCCATAATTCCTCAGCCCGTCTCCAACCTTGGCCAGTTTAAGACTTGTAGAACTTCAACTCCCAGAATTCCTCAGCCAGTCTCCAATCTTGGCAAGTTTAAGACTTGTGGACTTCAATTCCCACAATTCCTCAGCCTGCCTCCAACCTTGGCCAGTTTAAGACTTGTGGACCTCAACTCCCAGAATTCCTCAGCCTGTCTCCGACCTTGGCAAGTTTTAAGACGTGTGGACTTCAATTCCCATAATTCCTCAGCCCATCTCCAACCTTGGCCAGTTTAAGACTTGTAGAACTTCAGCTCCCGGAATTCCTCAGCCAGTCTCCAATCTTGGCGACTTTTTAAAGACGTATGGACTTCACTCCCCACAATTTCTCAGCCAGCCCTTCAAGCAGGGGTCTCCAACCTTGGCGACTGTGTGGACTTCAACTCCCAGAATTCCTCAGCCAGCAATGCTGGCTGAGGAATTCTGGGAGCTGAAGTCCACAAAGTCTTAAAGGGGCCAAGATTGGAGGCCCTGGCCTTAAAAAGGCCCAGGAAGTGAGACCCCAGAGGACCTCCCAACCTCCTCAGATGTCCCATCAAGTGGTCAGGAGACAGTTGAGCTCAATGGGTGGAGAACCTGCCCTCCCTTTACTTACAGACGACGGAGATTTTCCTCTTGAAGGCCTTGGGCTGAGCCGAACCCTGTGGAGAAAGGGAAGGAAGAAAGGAAGGGCAGAGAGAGAGAGAGAGAGAGAGAGAGAGAGAGAGAGAGAGGAGGAGAGAGAGGGAGAAGTGGGAGAAAGACAAAGAAAGAAAACCCCGTGTAGAGGGGGGAGTCAAGTCAGTATCGGGGATTTGGAAAATGGCCGTCGCATCTAGGGGACATCAAGGGGGTGGGTGGGGGAAGAGAGGGCCTAAATAATGGAGGGGCCCAGATGAAGGGGTGGGGACGGGCAACGGGGTCCCCTGCTGCCTCGGCAATGAAGTGGAGAGGGTAGAATCCGGCCTCCCTAACTTGGCGCAAAATTATTAGTTATTAGTTTATTTGCGCACGGCTCCTGTCCACAACTGGGAGTGGAATCACCAGAAGCGGCCCTCATGAGGACTAGAAACCCTTTGAGAACGTTCTCTACTTGGCCTTTCGGGAGAGGCCAAATAGAGAAACATTCTCAAAGGGTTTCTACTCCTCAAAGAATACGAGAAATTGAAAAGAGGACTGGAGGGGGGGCAAAGAGAGAAATGTTCTCAAAGGGTTGCTAGTCCTCATGAGTACGAGAAGTTGAAAAAGAGGACCGTGGGGAGAGGTCCTCTGAGCTGGGTTATTTCCTTGCAGACGTTTCGTTACCAACCTAGGCAATAGCATCAGTGCTAGAAAGGAATGAGGTTTGGGACCTCACAGTTCAACCCGGAGCTGAAAATATTTTCTTTTACGGGGATAAATGTTTCCGGAGCTAAAACTATTCCAGGGATAGGAAATGTTATTGAGGAAATACGATCCGCTTTCATCTATTTAATAAAGTCCACATCCCAGTTAGGTGAGCAGACAGATGAGAAAAACACGCACGGCTTTGCTCCACTTGGATCCCTTTTTTTTATTCAGAAACGGGCAGCTGATTTTCATGATTTTAACAACATTTTAACAGGCAAACTACTGGTTTCATTACATTTGCTCTAGAAAGGTTGTTTTGTTTTTTTTTTGAGGGGAAAAAAAGGGATTCCATGATTTATTTTTTCCTGCTTTTCCTCACTGTTCTGCTTTTAACAGCTTCTCTCCTCAGCATTTCTTTCTTTCTGTATTATGGAAACAAGACTGGATGCCTTTGAATGAAAAATATGGAAGTTCAAACCCTTGGGCTCTCGGCTGCATTGGACTACAAGTACCATTATTCCCAGCCAGCCTACCCTTTCCTATGCTGGCTGGGAATGATGGGAATTGAAAGCCAAATACAAAAACGTAGGGGAAAACCCACCGCTAGCAATTCTTTAAGCGGCGTATATCTTGTTTCTTTCTTTCTTTTTTTTAATTGAAATATTTTTGGCCACTTTCTGGATTTAAAAAAACAAAAAACCAAACCAAACATTAAACCTCTTTCATAGGGCTTATCTGTTTTGAACCGACCAATCAAACGATGACTTCCGATTATTTTAATGCCCCCAGTGTCCAGCCGATTAAAGTCGACACAGACAAAAGCAGGCAAATAAACAAGCCGTTTTGATGGACGGGCCTGCCAGGTTCATTAAGAGCAGATGTCAGCTCATAATCAGAGGGGAAAAAAATAAAATAAAAATAAAAAATAAAAAACGGAGTACAAATACAGAAGCAGTTGTGAATTTTAGCCACTTTAACCCTTGGGGCAGGGGTAGGCAACCTTGGCCCTTTTATGACTCGTGGACTTCAACTCCCAGAATTCCTGAGCCAGCCATGCTGAGGGGAAAGGGAGAGGTTTCCAACTGAGACATACTGGCTCAGGAATTCTGGGAGTTGAAGTCCACGAGTCATAAAAGGGCCAAGGTTGCCTACTCCTGCCTTAGGGGTTAGTTCAACACAACGGACACGTTTAAAAAAAACAAACACTTTTCAATCCCCTCAGCATTTTGAGAGAGATTTCCACCCAGTTGCAATGTTTATTTAGGTCAGGGGGTCTTCAAACTTGGCCCTTTTATGACTTGTGGACTTCAACTCCCAGAATTCCTGAGCCAGCCTGGCTCAGCTTGGAAACCTCTCCCTTTCCCCTCAGGGTGGCTGGCTCAGGAATTCTGGGAGTTGAAGTCCACGAGTCATAAAAGGGCCAAGGTTGCCTACTCCTGCCTTGGGGGTTAGTTCAACACAACGGACACGTTTAAAAAAAAAAAGACGTTTCAATCCCCTCAGCATTTTGAGAGAGATTTCCACCCAGTTGCAATGTTTATTTAGGTGAGGAGGTCTTCAAACTTGGTCCTTTTGTGACTCGTGGACTTCAACTCCCAGAATTCCTGAGCCAGCATGGCTTAGCTTGGAAACCTCTCCCTTTCCCCTCAGCATGGCTGGCTCAGGAATTCTGGGAGTTGAAGTCCACGAGTCATAAAAGAGCCAAGGTTGCCTACCCCTGGTCTAGGGTCTCCTGCTTGAGCAGGGGGTTGGACTAGAAGACCTCCAAGGTCCCTTCCAGCTCTTGTGATTCTGGATGGCTTGCACCATTCCTGTTTTTCCCGCCCCCGAGGAACCGTTCCAAGCTTGCATTTGCACCAATCCAGGTGATCCCACGGGAAAGTGATCTGGAAAATTCCTTCTCTCTCCGGCTAAGTTATTCCCACTCCTGCCTGGCTTTGCTTTCCCAAGAGGAAACTGGCATTGTGGGGTTGTCGTGTTTTTTTTTCCTTTTTCTTTCGGTAGCATTTTGCAAAACAGGCTAAATTCTAACCAAGGAGAATCTTTGGAGCTCAGAGTTGACATGTAGGGTCCTTGGTGCTCTCCGCACTTGGTTGATCTCTTGGCAGTACAGGCAGTCCTTGACTTACAACCACAATTAAGAGTCATTAAACTGTTGTTAAGTCGAGGGCTGCCTGCACTGATCGCGTTACCTAGTTTGTAACGAAACGTCTGCAAGCTCAGAGAGCAGCCCACCCAGGCTAAACTCTGGCAACGTTCACATCAACATCATTGTCCAAGAGGATTTTCACGGCTCTGTGTCTCCTGTGATCCTGTGGTCATGCGCACCGACATGGGGTTCACGGCTAGAGATGGGAAGGCCCAGGAAAAAAAAAACCAGGGAAAATTGGGAAAAAAAATAAGGTTTTTTCCATACGGCTTTGGGGAAAAAACAGGGGGGGAAACTCTGGTTCCCCCCCCCCAATTTTCCTGATTTTTTTCCCCCCACAGGCCTTCCCATCTCTAGACAGCATCCATCGAGGTGTAGACACCTGCATTTCTGTAAAATGTATTTTGTATCTTCCTGTCTTTGTGGATCTTCCCCCCTTTTGGACCCACCCACCCTCTTTATTTAGGACAGCCTCACTCTCCCCCGAGCAGGGGGGTCGGACTAGATGACCTCCAAGGTCCCTTTCCAGCTCCATTATTTTCCACTTTATGGCCGAACAGCAGGTTCCCCCCCGGAAACGATAAGGGGCTGTTGGTGGAAACCAGGTGCCATCCCAGTGTCAACACGGGGGTCAGTTTCAGCAAGGATTTTGGATGGGGGGGGGAGAACCAAACCAGGCTGTCACACCTCCTAAACTAATTCCCAAAGATAACCCCCCTCGTTTAAGAAAAGCTGAGGGGGACCCCTCCATTTTAAACCGTTAACGGGATCTGCCCCCCCCCGCCCCCAGCACTTCCAATCCTCTTTCTCTCTCTCTCTCTTTTTTTCCATTTAAATTAAGAACATAAAAAGAAAACAAGCAAAAAAAAAATCATTTTTTTTAAAAAAAATAACAAATTAGGACAAGCGCTCCAGGTACCCTCTCACACCTGGGGCAGGGTCTTCTGTTCAGCCAATCACACCTCAGTGTGTGCGCTGTATCTAGGCAACGGCTGGTCCAATCGGAACGAGCCCTCCCTGGCCTGAAAGGTGCGTGGCTTGGTTGGACTGGGTGAACAAGAGAGGTGCTGATTGGTTGGCTGGCTGGTAGGTAGGTAGGAACCTAGCGCTTGATTGGTTGGTGGTCGGAGTCAAGTGTCCCGGAAGAGAGAGGGCGAGACAGAAGACGCCCCCCCTTCAAAAGGACGGAAATAGGGGGGGGCACGAGGGTCAAGACATCAGTTCTCGGCAGGCAGAGACGGACCATCGGTCGGGACAGCGGTGTGTGCGGCACTGTCCCGTTTGCGGCAGGGACTCTTGTGGTGGAAAACCAACAATCACAACAGGGCGGACTCCCCGACGACGGGCGAAAACAGGTTAAATTGCAACGGAAGTCCTTTTTTTTTTTTTTTTTTTGGGTGGAAGAGACACCACCCCGCACGAGTGTCGTCCATGGGGAAGAGCCTCCAGGGTCCGTGGAACGTTACCTGCCCCATGTCCTTTCGGGCGATCCTCGGCACCTAGCGGAAAGGCCACAAAAAAAGGTCCTTCGGGCGGTGGCGGAGCAAAAGCAGGACTTGCGCGAGAGACAACACGCAGGCGATTTGAGAGGCAGGGCGGAAGACCTCTGCGTATCCTCAGAGGAGCTCTCCCCTCCCAAATTCTGGAGCTCCAGGCTCGGCATCGGCGGACGGCGTTGACCCGGGAGTCGATCTGGTTCCTAGGATTGGGAGATCAGCAACCGAGGACTCCCTCCCCCCTTTGGCGGATGGAAAAGTCGCCGAATACGTCCCAAATCAGGGAAGCAGACGGGATCGTAGCGGCGACAGGATCGTAGCGGCGACGGGATCGGTGACGAGAAAAGGGAGCGTTTCCCGCTCTTGTCAGGCGGAAAAGGTCACCAGAATTCGTCTCGAACGACTCGCGCCAACGGAAACCTTGCAGGAGATGGAGCGTCCCACTCCCAGGGAGGTTACGGGACAGGTCGACATGTCGTGACGTCCTTTTTGACGCCTCGTTCGGAAGACCGGCGGAGTTTTGACCGGGTAACTTCCCAACAACAGCAGTCGCAGCTTTCAAGGATGGTGGAGATTAACTAGGAACCAGCAGAGCAGAAGTTGAGGTGGGCCATCGAGCTTTCGGACCCATGGAGGAAGACTCCCCACCGGAGCAGGCGGGGCTCCGAAGGGTACGCGTCTCTCTGCGGCTACGGAAGTAGAGGATTTTCCATCGAACGGAGAAGACAGTTCCAGGAAGGGCCAACTCTGGGTGGCCCCGAAGACCGTCTCCAAAATCTCTCTCTCTCTTTTTTTTTTTCCCCGTCCACCTCCATGGACACCTGGGTGCGGCCTGCTCATATGTGTTCATGCTCTCTCTCTCCGGTTTCTCTCTCTCTCTCTCACTCTCTCTTTCGCACTCCCAGAAGATTGGATGCCTCTTTAAAACGGGGATCAGAACAAACGAGTCCAGAGGAGAATGTCAACGGGGGGAGAGGGGGGGGGTTGGTTGTGCGGGGGAGGCTATCTTTAGGGGGTGAGGGGAGAAGCAAGGCCTGTCCCCACCCACCCCTCTTCCACAGCAGCACGGAAAAGCCAGGATCTGAGTTGTGAGTGTAATTATGTACGTGCAGGCGCACAAATGTATTCTCCCCCACCACCTTCCAGACGTCCCAGGACCCTCCTATCACAACCCACCCACCCACCCCTTCTTTATACAACACGGGGAATAAAAGAGGCCAATTCTTTACACTGGCTCACAGGTGGGGGGAAAATAGACAAAATATCAGAAATGGCCGAAAGGCAAACCAAATCTTTGCCATGGATCTAGTTTAGTAAACAATCACCACCACAAATAAATAATAATAATTAAGCATGCCAAAATGAGATGAGCAGGCATCCTGGTTAAGGAGCTGGGCTGGGGTATTCACTGCTTTGAAAAACTCGGACCAGCCTTGGCTTAAGGCAGCGGTGAACGTGAGAAGCCCCAGGCTCAGAATGCAGGTTCTGCCTCCAGACTGGACAAAAATCAAAGTATCAAAACCCCTGGGATTCGGGATCCCATGTCCATTAAGACAGGCTTCTGCGTTTTCTCTTTTTTGGGTACAATTTGGCACTAAATCAGAACATTAATGCAGGTTATTTACTAGCCAAGAAAAATGTAAAAAGGCAAGATCTTTTCTCTCTGCAAGCCACTGGGTGCAGTGTTTGTCAACTTTGGCCACTTTTAAGATGTGTGGACTTCAACTCCCAGAATTCTCCAGCCAGAATGCTTTAAGATGGATGGATTCCAACTTGCTGGCTGGGGAATTCTGGGAGTTAAAAGTCCACACGTCTTCAAGTGACCAAGGTTGAAAAAAAAACCACAGCACTGAAGGCTTATTTCTCATTTCTTCTCCTCCTCAGCCTGACAGGCCCCACAGATTTTCATGCACAGAAAATTACAGCAGTTTATTATGTAAAATTAAGGGGGGGGGGAGAAATATAGATTTTTCCCCAAGCACACCCAAGTGGAAATTCTCGGGAAGCAGAACCGTACACCCTGAACAAAAGGTGAACTGGGGTGCACCCACACTCCCCTTCGTCAAGATCTCCTTGCAAGGGGAACTCAGATGGGGTGTCGCGCCAGGGGACAAAAGTCCCGAGTGCAAAGATTTTGCTGGGGCGCTTAGATCTCACCAAGCATTCTGCCCCCCTCCGGCCCTTTC
>NW_015387966.1:250091-270272 GCF_001527695.2 Protobothrops mucrosquamatus | reverse complement strand
GTGTGTGTTGTTGTTGTTGTTGTTTTCCAAATGAGAATTTGCTGTGCATGTTAAATGAGAGGAGCAGGTATTCATTTTTAATTTTGGAGAAGGCTGCTTGTGTGGTGTCTTCCTGGTGCTCTGTGCTGACTGAGCTTGTATAATGGCACGTTAATAATTGTGGTTACGAGTTCTGATTGCAATCATTTAGTGAACAGAAATGATAAAATTGTGATGGGTAAACACTTACTCCGAGGTGTCTAATCAGACGCCCAAAACTGGCGTGCGAGTTTGCTTCCTGGGAATCTTAATCTTCGTGACAAGAAAGAGACGATATAGGTTACGTTGACACAATACGGTTTAATTCTTTGGCTTTTCCCAAAGAATCCGGAAAATTACAGGGTTTCCGTGTTCTCAGGCTGAAATTGTTAATCTCTCTTGTGAACTGTACTTCTTAGGATTATTATTATTATTATTATTATTATTATTATTATTATTATTATTATTATTATTATTATTATTATTATTATTATTATCGTTGGTCACGCAAGTCAGCCAGTTGTTTAGACTGGATTTGGCATGCTTATCTACCAGTCGAGTCCTTCCCAAAGAACCTAGGAGAGGCAGATGTTAAAAGTATTGTCATAACAAGTATTATAATACCTTTATATTACCAAGTAAAACTGCCTTTTGTTATTGTGATTTTTCTCACAGAAACATAGGGCTGGAAGGGACCATGGAGGACTTCAAAGTCAAACTATCTCTGCATGGCAGGAGTCCTTATACCAGTGGTGGCGAACCTATGGCACATGTGCTAGAGGCAACGCTCGGAGCCCTCTCTTATGGGCACACGTGCCGTTGCCCCAGCCTCCCCTCCCCCCACAACCCCCTCCTCACCAGCAGCCCCCCTGGAGGAGAGTCGCCCCTAAGCATGGCCCACGCAGAGCAGTGCAGCCAAGGACATGGCAGCCAGGCAGCGTAGACAAGACTCTGCCCTCATGCCCCATAGTGCACAGTTGATGCTACGAGGCGCGGGTAGAGGGCGTGGCCGCCATGGCACTGCTGGGCTGCCTGGGCGATCTGCAGCGGGCCCTGGAGGTGGTGAGTGGCCCTGCGGGCAGGCGGAGTGGGGGCGGGGCAGGGGGTGGAGCGGAGGCGGGGTCAGTTTTTGGGCACTCGGTCTCTAAAAGGTTCGCCATCACTGCCTTATACCATCCTGGACAAAGGGCTGTCCAGTCTCTTGAAAATGTCCAGCGATGGAGCACCCACAATTCTAGGAGGCAAATGGTTCCACTGATTAATTGTTCCTAGTATCAGGAAATAATAATGATGATGGTGGTGGTGGTGGTGGTGGAAGGAACCTTGGAGGTCATCTAGTCCAACCCTTTTCTCAGGCAGGAAACCCCATATGTTTTTTTGCATATGGCGGCGGAGGCCTAAAGCGAAAAGGTTTTATAAAACCCAGCTGAAGGCCTAGGACTGGGGCGACGGCACGCGTGCCCACAGCAACGGCTCTGAGTGCCGCCTCTGGCACCCGTGCCATAGGTTCGCCACCACTGCCCTATACCATTTCAGACAAATGGCTGTCCAGTCTCTTCTTAAAAACTTCCAGTATCGGAGCATTCACAGCTTCTCAAGGCAGGTTGTTCCAATTCAACCTTGACAACAACTGTCTTACTTAGCAACAGAAATTTTGGACTCAACCGTGGTCGCAAGTCAAGGACTGTCTGCATTACCTGACATGAACAAAACAATCCTGCAATTTTTTTTTAAAAAAAGTTACAAGAACAGGAACCCAAATCGGCTCCGCATTTCTCAGCACTAAGAACTGAGAGCGGAGCTGTAAGCAGACAGGGAATGTTTTTCAAGTCCTCAGATTCCCTGGTGTGTCTTTCTTTCTCTCTTTTCTGTATGTGTCTCTGCACCACACAAATCACCGGCGCACCATCCTCCCTCACACCTTCGGCTGAGCTCTCTCGCAAATGCCATCCATCAGAGGGGAAGGAACTGGAAAAGCCGCCCGCCAAAGCCAGAGACAATTGTTGCCTCTTTCTCCTGCTGCGCAGCTGACCTCCCGTCTCCTCTCTCCTGCTGTGTTGGTATTAAAATGCCCGGACCTTTTTTGTGAAGTCCTCACTCGGAGGCCCTTGCCTGCCGGTTTCTGCCTTAAGGCCTTTCTCTTGTGGCCTCCGTGGAGCCTTTGCACATCTTAGGGGCCATCATACCTTGCCGAGACAGGCTGGATGTGCTCTTCCCTCATTCTTATTCCCTTCCCTCCCAGCACAATAGACGCCTTTATGCATGCGCCAAAAAGCGTCAGCGAGCTAATCTTCTCCCTTGACAAGTGTCATTCACAGGCTGGCTGCTAGAGTCAGAATTCAATGAGGTTGATATTTTCCGAGCTTTGGCCCCAGGTGCATTTCTTCTCCCGCTTCTGCCCCTTCCCCTTGTCAGCTGACAAAAGGTTTTCTTCACTATGGGTATTTGCGGGAATATATTCTCGGAACTAGGTGCAAAACAGAGAGAGGGAAGGGGTTGATTGAGGGCAAGCTGCTATAACTGCATGCATTTTCCTTGTAGGTTTGATTTTTTTGGGGGGTGGGTGGGAAGCGGGTGTCCTCTTTTTTTATATAAATTGGACACTTTCTTGTGATAGCCAGGAAAAAGGTCCCCTGTTCTGAAATCTTATAAGCTGGTCCACCTAGATCAGGGCTTTTCAACCTTTTCACCCATTGTACCACTTTTAGGATATGGCAACATCCAAGTACCACCAGTCGCCTAGCAAGGTGTCAAAAACTTGATGACCCCCCCCCAAAAAGGAAAAAAGTGATGAAGTACAGGTAGTCCTCAACTTACAACAGTTCGCTTAGTGACTGTTCGAAGTTACAATGGCACTCTTCCTCCTGTCTGAGGTTTCCATTGTTGTGAGCATTTCTGTTGGGGATTGGCAGCGGGGGTAGGGTGGGGTGTGTGTTTGGTTTTTATTCCCCCTGTCTGCTGGGTGGTTGCAGCAGGTTTTGGTCACTTCACATGACCCTGGGACACTGTGACCGTCATAAATATGAATCAGTTGCCAAGCATCTGAATGTAAATCACAAGACCCTGGAGAGGCTGCAACATTCCAGCTGATCCTGGCGCTTCTTCTGGGCTCAGCAGAAGCACCAGGATCAGCGCCGAGCTCCAGCTGGAGCCTGATGCTGATCCTGGCACTTCCGCTGAGCCCTGACAGCCCTGCAGCTCCAGCCATCTCTCGCTCAGGCTTGTGCGGTGCTGCCACAGGTTCAGCTCATTCCCCTCCCCCGCTACCACTTTTCTAGGATGGTCGCGTACCACCTGCCAGGTGCCAATGTACCACAGGTGGTACCCGTACCACTGGTTGAAAAGCCTTGACCTAGATCAGTGATGTCTTAACGCTGATGATAAATGCTCTGCAGAATTCCCAATTGGAGCTTTCCAGAGTTTAACCAGGAGAAATTAATTGTGGTATTTGCTGCATTGCAAAGCAGAGGCTAAATAACCCTGGTGTTCCAGCCCCTCCTGGTGATGATACTAGCAATTGGAGAGGGTATATTTTTTGCAGTACAAGTAGTCCTCAACTTACAATCATTTGTTTAGCAACCGCTTGAAGTTACAACGGCCCTGAAAAGAGTGACTTACAACTGTTGCTCACAGTTATGACCCTTGCAGCATCCCTATAGTCATGTGATCAAAATCCAGGCGCTTGGCAACCGGTACGTATTTACAACGTTTGCAGTGTCCTAGCGTCCTCCGATCCCCAGCCAGGTTGGGAACCCCAGCAATAGATCACGCACCTGACTTCAAGGAACCGGTATCCTAGGTCTAGTCTTTCTTTTCCAACAGATCAGCCTGGGATCCAGACTGCAGAGACCAGTCTGTGGTGAAAATCCTCAAGGAACTTCTTTTAAATCCCTAAAATAACCAGAAGCACTACTAAGATCCTCCTCCTCCATCGACCCCTTTCCACACACAGTGATCTTTGGAACAAGGCATCTTCCAGGACCCTGGGGGAAAAAAAGCCAGAATTGCAGTTAAAAGTTAGCAAATGTCATAAATAAAACCATTAATAGCAGATGGGCCGGTCAGTCGTTTGCAGCAGGCCTCATCAAGGTTCTAAGACGCCAGTCCGTGAAGCCCGCCCTGTTCTTTATAGTTTTCCATATTTCAGCTGATTAGTGGGTGGATCCCACTGTCATTCAGCTCTTGCACAGCTCAAAATTGATCTCTTTCTGCAACAGGACTTCTCACCTGGCCCTCTGGCAGATGCAGAGAACTCTGGATGACAGAAGTATATATTATCTAGCCCCGGTCCCTGTTGCCGCTAACTCCTTTCTGCAATTCCGAGCTGGATAATGAAGAAATATTACTCCCCTGTTCTTGTCTTGCTCTTTCCTATGATTCCTTGCCAGGTGATCTTTTCCAAGTCTATATTTACTCTGCTTTTCTCTTCGCTTGCACTTAAGACGGTTGAGCTGATGCCGTAAAGGAATCGTCTCTTTCGGCTGCCCCATTATTCACGCACCTGCTTTCTTGTTTACACCACTAGCTTTGGCAGCTGGCTGCTGTAAACTGTAATAAAATGACTTTTTTAAAAAAAAACAAAAAGAAAGAAATGTGACCAGGCACGCTGGGCATAATAATATTAAAGCTGGCGTCAATTAATTTTTGCCTTTCCTCAATAAACGAGCTCCCATTCCATCCATTAATAACTTTAAAAAAAAAGCAGCAAGAAAAGTTGACACGCTTTTAATTTATTTTCTCAACTTGCCTGGTCACATCCCTCCCTATTTCTAATGCTGGTGGGAATTGCAAGTGGCTTTCGCACAGTCAATGCATAGATTGGTGTGAATCAATACGGCTCTGCTTTATTCACACTCCCCCATAATCAGGAGGAGAATGTTAGTTAGTGAGCTATCTAGCACCTGAGGCTGTCAAAACTGCCTAAGAATAATCATGCAAAGTCCGACATGGAGCAGGGATTGTTGGGGAGCAGAGATGGGAAGCTCGGAAGAATATGTTCTGTGACATTGAAGGTTGCAAAACAAACAGGAGTTAGTAAGAGAAAATCCAGTCAAAGACCTTTCTGTATCTAGGTTGCTCCGAATTCTTATTTCTGCAGCCTTTCTACACCGTTCAACATTGCAGAGGTATCTGTAGAGAAAAGAGGAGAACGTTAGGCTCTTTTAGTTATTTATTTTTTTGCCAGATTACAGGTAGTCTTCGATTTAGGGTCCATGGTTAGGACCAGAATTTCCACTGCTGAGCAAGATGGTTAAATGATTTGTGCTTGATTGTACAACTTTTTTTTCCTGACAGTGGAGGAAATCACTGCAGTTATTAAGCGAATCACAGGTTAAGCAAATCTGACTTCCTCCATTGACTTTGCTCCTTGGAAGTTGGCTGGGAAGGTCCCAAATAAATGGCAAGCACACGACTGGGTGAGATGCTGCCACTGTCATAAATATATTCCGGTTTCTAAGCGCTCAGATTTTCATCGCGTGACCGTGGGGATGTTGCAACAGTTTAAAATGCAAGGACCTGTTATATATTATTTTTTTCTTTGTATTGTATCTTTGAGTGGTTGCTAAACGAATCAAGAGCTACTTGCAGAGGGTCGGAGTAGTAGTAGTAGTAGTAGTAGTAGTAGTAGTAGTAGTAGTAGTAATAGTTGGAAGGTATCTTGGAGGTCATCTAGTCCAACCCCTGCTCAGGCAGGAAACCCTATACCATTTCAGGCAAATGGCTGTCCAATCTCTTCTTAAAAACTTCCAGTGTTGGAGCATTCACAGCTTCTGGAGGCAGGTTGTTCTACTGGTTAATTGTTCTAACTGTCAGGAAGTTTCTCCTTAGTTCTAGGTTGCTTCTCTCCTTGCTTAGTTTCCACCCGTTGCTTCTTGTCCTGCCTTCAGGTCCTTTGGAGAATAGCTTGACTCCCTCTTCTTTGTATTATTATTTCCTGTATTAAATATATATAAATGTATCCAACTCCAGCAATTCTGAGCAGTTCTGATACCAGGCAAAATCCCCTTTACTTCTTCTGTTTTTCCATTGGAAAACAAAACTAATTAGGTTCTTTGGAGTAAAAAAGGCTAAAATTTACTACAACATTTTTTTTTAAAAAAAAAATCAGTTTCTTCCTATTGTAATATCTTCATGAAATAATCACAATTTTATGTTAATAACTTTGTGTTTCTTAAAAATTATTTGGAATGATAAAACTCCTAGAATGGGAAATTAAATGAAAAATTTCAATTTGAACTTGTGTTATAGAACATTTTGCAGGAATACTATTCCAGATCAAACTGTAGAAGAACCTGGGGGAGGGAGTCAAAAGAGTGATCAACCTAGAATTCCTATATAGCCACAAGTGAGCTAAGTTCATCCCCTTGAATTCCATTGTTCCCTGTTTAACTCCAAACAGGTGCTAACTGTTAGTTGGGAAGATTCCTATGCATAGGCATGATTAGCAATATTCACATGTAATTAGACCATCACATGTGAACTTGGTCTTTTGCACCTCTATGGTCGACTTATGAAAGATAATAGTTCGTATTGGTTATATTTGAAAATGTAAGGAATCATAGTCGTCGTTGTCGTCACTAGTTATTAAATCTTAGTATACGATTACAGTCAAAACTTAGACTTATTTTCTATTATAGTGAGATTAGTTTTATTTTCTCAAATACTGAGATTAAACTTATAGTAAGTTCTAAAAAAATAAAAAAAATTCAACTCATGTCTTTTTGTGGATTTTATCAGCTCCTTCCAATCTCGAGCTACTCAGTCTTCCCTCATCTTTCAACTTATTCTTTCTTCCTTTATATATTTGATACATTTAACTTTTAGATCCACATTCTTTATTACATCATGCATTTTAATGTCTGCGGCAAAAAACACAGCATTTTCTGCATACCAAAATATAGACACATTCATAGCCTAACCTAGTGTTTTTCAAACTTGGCAACTTTGGGATGTGGGGACTTCAACTCCCAGTGACTGTTGTTCAGTCACTAAGTTGTGTCTGATTTTGCAACACCATGGACCATAGCACGCCAGGACCCCCTCTCCTCCACTGTATCCTGGAGTTTGCCCAAATTCATGTTCATTGCATCAATGACACCATCTATCTCATCTCATATTTTGCTGTCCCCTATTTCTTTTGCCTTCAGTAGCATGCTGGCTTACTTACACATTTATTCATAAATACATAAACAGCTGAAGGGACATCACACATACTAGTTTTTTTCCATACTCATTCCTTAAGTATTCCCTTTCCTCTCAGACATGTTCAATCTCTTACTACTCTTAACGATATTCAGCAACTAAGATTCAACTGCAAATATGTACCGAATGTTCCATAATCCAAGCTTATCCATTTCATCATATATTTTCTGTAAATCAACAGACACACAATAAATTGTCTTTCTCACACCTATACCTTTCTCAATGACCAATTAAAGAGCAAAAATCTGATCTGCTTACAGCACTCCTTATCTGGCATAAAGCTGCAGCACAAATTATGCTCAATGTCACCTCTCGTACCGTTTCAATCAGAATTCTGTTCAGCCACTTTTCCATGCACCCTTAACTTGTCACTAATACATACACATTGTAGATTTTTGCATTCACTCTTCTTAATATTTCCTAAGTATAGAGAAAATCATCGTATTAGTCGTACCTACGCCTGAAGTAGGTATTCGTATTGTGAGGGATTTATACGGTGTAGGTATAACACTGCAAAAAGGTCACCGTGGTAGACACCGTTGGAACGATACAAAGTCGTAATAGTATCGTCAATTCTAAAAGGAAAACACTTCTAGAAAACTAACTATCTAAGTAAGTAAGTGAGTAAGTAAACATCATTATGTGCCATCAACTGAGTGTCAGCCACATATTCTCCAGGATGAACTGCCCCAACTTGGTCCTTCAAGTCTTCTAACAGTGTACCCATCACTGTTATAATAGAGTCCATCCACCTTACTGTTTTTTAGTCATCTTCTTCTTCTCTTTCCTTCCATCATTCCCAGCATTATAGACTTCCAAAGAGAAGTCCAAAATATCATAATTGATTCTGGTCATTTATGCCTTGAATGAGAATTCTGAATTGATTTCTTGTATGATCCACAGAGACTTAAAAGTCATACGGTCTGTGAGGAGCCGCAAAGTAAATCTTTGAGCTACTAAATATAACATTTAAAGAAAATGGTTCCAAGGTCTTAGCAAGGTGATACACCTTGATTAATCATATAAAACTACAGAGTCTACTGAAAAATTATCCCCCTTGAATCTAGTGGGATCTAGTGCCATGCATATGATTTGCGAGCTATAGTAATAACAAAGAATATAATAGCGAAAAGAGGAAAAAGGGACTAAGATTAAATATAAAGAGACTGAACTAATGATAAGAGGCAGAGCAGCCAGCCTTAGAACTAACAGTGAAGATTTGAAAGTGGTGGATAATTCCTGCCTTTTAAAATCAACTAAAGATATCAGCAGTCAAGAAATATGCCACAAATTAGCACTTGGTAGATTAACCAAGAAGACCTTGCAAAAGATGTTCTAACGCTAGAAAGTGTCTGTAACTACAAAAATCCGAATTGTGAGGCCCGCGATTTTTCCTGTGACCTTGTAGGGAAATTAAAGATCAGCTTTGAAGAAGCAGGATAAGAAGAAGGTTGACACTTTGGACTTTCAGGTTGGTGAAGACTCCCAAGAATACCCTGGGCAGCCAAGAAAGCCATAAATGGATCATCAAATAAATCAACCCCAAATTCTGGAGAAAATCAGTTTCTGTGGTTGCTAATAGTCAACACTGACTTGATGGTATGTAATCAAATCAGTACTTCGCAAACAGTTGCTTAATCTTGCAACAAAAGGAGCTATATCATGAATTGTGGGTGGTCCATTAGCAAAACAAACAGAAAAAAAACCCGATATGTTATTTTCCACTGCGAGGAACATACAAGAATTATAGCTCCTGGTACATAAATTCTATTAGAGCTTCCTCTTTTGAATTATACATATCACTTAAATCAATAAGAGCCTAAGGAATTGCCATTTTCTAGGGCTGCTGCCGACAGGATCCTTTTTGGTGACAACAGGATATTAGGAGACTGGGTTGATAAATTGCAGGATATTACATTAGCAGCCAAATTATCATACTACATCAAAGAAAGAAAAAGGCAAACGTATGGAAGACTGATCTGCTTTTATTAATTTTTGTAAGGGTCTGCATCAGCTTTTCCCAACTCGGTGTCCTCCCAAATATTCTCGCAAAGGCTATCTGGCAAATCTTGAAACCAGCACAATGGGGAAAGCTGTTTCATAGGTGATCCCAAAGGTCTTTTTTTCACAAGGCAACTGGATTTTATTTTGCTTTTTCTCTTGGAAGATGTTTCGCTTCTCATCCAAGAAGCTTTTTCAGCTCTGACTGGATGGTGTTTTATAGGTAGTCCTCAACGTACTACCACAGTTGGGACTAAAATGTCAGTCCCCCCAAAAAATGAGGTAGCGTTGAGTTGCGCCCGATCTACACAGCCTTTATTGCCAAGGTCATTAAGCGAATCACAGAGTTGTTAAGTGAATCGGGCTTCCCCCATTGACTTTGCTTGTCAGAAGCCGGCTGGGAAGGTTGCAGTTGGAGATCATGTGGTCCTGGGTTGCTGCAACCATAGTAAATATATGCCGGTTGCCAAATTTTGCACCCAACTTTTAATCACGTGACTGCATGAATGGTCATAAGTCGAGGATTACCTCGACTTCCATGTATGCAGTGTATTATGTATTATATTTACAACAACTGCAAATGAGAATCCTTTTTTTAAAGCCCATTTCCTAAGTATTTTATATAATAATAATAATAATAATAATAATAATAATAATAATTATTATTATTATTATTATAATAGACAAAATGCCAAATCCAGTCTGAACATCTGGCTGACTGTGCGATGATCCATAGTAATAATAATAATAATAATAATAATAATAATAATAATAATAATAATAATAATAATAATAATAATAAAAGTTGGAAGGGACCTTGGAGGTTATCAAGTCCAACCCCCTGCTCAGGAAGGTAACCCTATACCATTTTGGACAAATGGCTGTCCAGTCTCTTCTTAAAAACTTCCAGTGTTGGAGCATTCACCGCTTCTGGAGGCAGGTTGTTCCACTGGTTAATTGTTCTAACTGTCAGGAAGTTTCTCCTTAGTTCTAGGTTGCTTCTCTCCTTGATTAGTTTCCACCCATTGCTTCTTGTCCTGCCTTCAGGTGCTTTGGAGAATAGCTTGACTTCTTCTTCTTTGGGGCAGCCCCTGAGATATTGGAGCACTGCTATCATGTCCCCCCTCGTCCTTCTCTTCATTAAACTAGACATACCCAATTCCAGCAACTATTCGTTATATGTTTTAGCCTCCAGTCCCCTGATCATCTTTGTTGCTCTTCTCTGCACTCTTTCTAGAGTCTCAACATCTTTTTTACATCGTGGTGACCAAAACTGGATGCAGTATTCCAAGTGTGGCCTTACCAAGGCATTGTAAAGTGGTATTAACACTTCACATGATCTTGATTCTATCCCTCTGTTAATGCAGCCTAGCACTGTGTTGGCCTTTTTGGCAGCTGCAGCACACTGCATTTCATGGAGGGAATCTAAACTTCATGATATTTTGTGAGAAAATAAGCTTTGATTTAATATGCGCTGCAAAATTTATGTGAGTTTAGCCATTCGTAAAAACCTTTGCTGGGCTCACAGAGCTGCTCCACAATTCTTTTTCCTTTCCATCTGTCAGCAAGTGTTTTGTTTTCTTAGTGGTTGCCCATCTAGATGGTGAATGTAAGATAGCCTGCTTGGAAAAATTCACCTTCCCTGCTGAATCTGATGCTTCTTGGGGTGACAAAGCTCTTAGTATCACTGAATCTTCCCTTCTGTCCCAACCAAGTAGGAACGTTCACATGCCAAGATTTCCTGGGGCAGCTAATGTTATCATGCAGAAACAAGCACTGACCAGAAAAAGCATTCAGTCTTTTCCTGAAAGCCACGGGATGAAATTACGCCCTACTGCTAGGCTGAGACAATCCAAAACAGAATAACAGAGTTGGAAGGGACCTTGGAGAGCTTCTAATCCAATCCTTTGCTCAAGCAGGAGACCCTATATGTTTCTGGACAAAAGTCTGTCCAACTTCTTCTTAAAAACCTCCAGTGATGGTGCACCCACTACTTCTGAAGGCAAGCAGTTCCACTGATTAATTATACTCACTGTTAGAAAATTTCTCCTCGGTTCTAGCTTGCTTCTCTTCTTGATTAGTTTCCCTCCGTTGCTTCTTGTCCTGTCTTCAGGTGCTTTGGAGAATAGGTTATAATAATAATAATAATAATGATAAAGTTGGAAGGGACCTTGGAGGTCATCTAGTCCAACCCCCTGCTCAGGCAGGAAACCCTATACCATTTCGGACAAATGGCTGTCCAGTTTCTTCTTAAAAACTTCCAGTGTTGGTGCATTCACCGCTTCTGGAGGCAGGTTGTTCCACTGGTTAATTGTTCTAACCGTCAGGAAGTTTCTCCTTAGTTCTAGGTTGCTTCTCTCCTTGATCAGTTTCCATCCGTTGCTTCTTGTCCTGCCTTCAGGTGCTTTGGAGAATAGCTTGACTCCCTCTTCTTTGTGGCAGCCCCTGAGATATTGGAACACTGCTATCATGTCCCCCCTCGTCCTTCTCTTCGTTAAACTAGACATACCCAATTCCAGCAGCCGTTCCTTATATTCTTTAGCCTCCAGTCTCCTAATCATCTTTGTTGCTCTTCTCTGTACTCTTTCTAGAGTTTCAACATCTTTTTTATATCGTGGTTGACCCCCTCTTCTTTGTGGAACTTCCTTAGATATTGGAACACTGCTATCATGTCACCCCTGGTCCTCCTTTTTACTAGACTAGACATACCCAATTCCTGCAACCGTTCTTCACATGTTTTAGCCTCCAGTCCCCTAATCATCTTTGTAGCTCTTCTCTGCACTCTTTCCAGAGTCTCTACATCTTTTTTATAATATGGTGACCAAAATTGGATGCAGTATTCCAAGTGTGGTTTTACCAAGGCACTATAAAGCAGTACCAACACTTCACATGATCTTGATTCTATCCCCCTGTTAATGCAGCCTAGGATTAAACAAGAATAAACAAGCCTAGGATAAAACAAGACTTTCCAGTGTGATTCTGTAGGCAAGAATTCAAACACCATCTTCCTTTTTGCATTACTGGTGCCCTGTGGAAAGTTTAATGCAAAGTATAGAAATAGCATGGCAGGAATTATTCAGCTAAGTCCATTTTTCATGTTTCTTCTAACCCCTGGCAGGGGTTGATCTTAATAGCACTGATCTGCTGCTAAGATGCCAGGCTGGCTAGAATCTGGGGGAGATGAAATCCATCACATCAGGAAGGCTCCAGATTGGCATATACAGGTAATCCTCAGGTTACCACCACAATTGAGTCCAAAATTTATGTGGCTAAGTGAAATATTTCTAAGTGAGGTTTGCCCCATTTGACGATTTTTCTTGCCAAGGTTGTCAAATGAATCATTGCATTTGTTAAGTTAGTAACATGCTTGTTAAGTGAATCTAGATTCCCCACTGGCTTTGCCTGTCGGAAGATCGCGAGAGGTGATTGATCACATGACCTCGGGACACTGCAACGACATCAGAAATACATGCCAGTTGCCAAGCCTCTGAATTTTGATCACATGACCATGGGGGATGCTGCAACGGTTGTAAGTGTGAAAAATGTTCATAAGTCACTTTTTTTCAGTGCCATTGTAACTTGGAACGGGCACTAAATGAACTGTTGTAAGTTGAGGTCTACCTGTAATTTTCACTACAGGTAGTCCTAGACCAGGGGTAGGCAACCTTGGCTCTTTTATGACTCGTGGACTTCAACTCCCAGAATTCCTGAGCCAGGATGGCTGAGCTTGGAAACCTCTCCCTTCCCCTCAGCATGACTGGCTCAGGAATTCTGGGAGTTGAAGTCCATGAGTCATAAAAGTACCAAGGTTGCCTTCCCCTGTCCTAGACCCACAATCATTCATTTAGTGGCTGTTCAAAGTTACAATGACACTGAAAAAAGTGACTTATGACCAGCCCTCACACTTATAACCACCTCAGCATCCCCTGAGTCATGAGATCGACATTCAGAAGCTTGGCAATTGGCATGTACAGGTGGTCCTCGACTTACAACCATTAGTTTAGTGACCGTTCAGTTACAATGGCGCTGAAAAAAATGACCTATGATCGTTTTTCATACTTACGACCATTGCAGTTGCCCCAGGGTCACGTGATCAATCTTCAGACTTTTGGCAAGTGGCATGTACTTACGATGGTTGCAGTGTTCCCTGATCGCATGGTCTCCTTTTGCAACCTTCCGACAAGCAAAGTCAATGGGGGAAGCCGGATTCACTTAACAACCGTGTTACTAAGTCAATAGGGGAAGCTGGGTTTGCTTAATTTCCGCAGGATTCATTTAACAACTGTAGTGATGTGTTGAAAAACAGTGGACAAATGCATTAAAATCTGGTGCGCTTTGCTTAGCAGTGAAAATTCCGGTCCCAATTTATAGTTGTAAGTCGAGGACTACCTATATCAATATTGTGATACGTCTCTTTTAAAACAGAATTTCTTTTCTAAATTTTAAATATTTGGAGCATGGAAAGGGGGGTGTTCCAATTAATGGATCTCCATTGTCTACCACGTGTGTTTACTTGTGTTCACAGAGCGAAATAACATTCTGTCGATATAGTTCAGTCACTGGGGTGTGCGCGCACACATAAATCGCAGACCCTTCACTCCGGTATTTCATAGCTGTGGTGTCATCAGATCCATATTTCAGTTAACCTAACACGGGGTCCCTTCAGCTGCAAATGCAAGCATGAAATATAGCTTGGGGGAGGGAATCAGAGAGTGGGGGGGGGTAGGGGAAGCCCACCAAAACACAGCCTGCAGAAGCATAATTTTTTCCAAGCAATTGGGGCTTGGCACTGCTGTCACGCCTTGTTAATTTTATTTATGGCATCTACCAATTTTGGTATTGTTTTAATCATGTACAATACAATCACATACAGTCGTCCTGACCCTGTTAGGGCTGCTGACAAATAGGCATATGGGCATGACTGTGCCTGTGGCTTACCTGGGCTACTTTCTCGGGTGTAGAGGACGAATTCTTAGGTCGGTTTTAGATTCAGAAGTAGAAGTGATGTGATGTGGGGTGCATAATCCAGGAAAAAAAACCCTCTGAAATCAGAAATCTGAGTCTGGTTTTGACAATTGAATACGGTGTGTTTATGGAAATGGCTACTCTTTTCTTTCTTTATATAAATAAAAAGTTGAGATTATAATCTTGTTATGTCATTTACTCCACTGAAAATAGCTGGAATTCACTGCTTTTTAAAATTCCCCTTTCCATTATTCCCTTTCCCTTTTTTCCTCATTGTCTATTTTCATTTGTATTTTATATCAAGAAAAAAAATTAATAAAATTGTGAGGGGGGGAGGGGAAGGAAGGAAGGAAGGAAGGAAGGAAGGAAAAGAAATGTTCTGATTTCTCTGGATCCCAGCCAAAGGGCTGGTTTCACTCTGCTGGCAGTGGAGAATGTGAGCTGTAGTCCTGCCCACATAAAGAGCTGCTCAAAAACCGCTGCCTGTTTTTACAGCCTGGGGTGATGAGTATTAGCATCTCTTTTGTCCACTTTTCTGTGTGAAAAGGCTGAATTTCAAAAGTCTGCTTGAAAGATCCAAACTATTCCATTTCCAAAAGCATTTTTGCTTGCATTTCTTTTTTTAAATAATGGGGACTCAACCTCTCCCCCCCTCCCCCAGTCATTCAGTTCAGATGATCACCTTTTAGGGGAAATTCTCCATTCTGTTTGTGCCCCCTGTATTTCACTCTTTTCCCTTTTTTTCCTCCAAAAAGATTATTCAAATATATATCTCATTTTTATTCACCTGAATAAAGGGGGGGGGAACAGCCTGTTTGACTCTGCTAAATGCGCTTATCTCTTAAATAGAGCTTGTTAGCTTCCAATAATACCTTCATCCAAGAGGACGCAGTATAATTTCATTTAAAAAAATGCACACTCCTTGACAACCAGATTCCCATTTATCTCACCATTTTCAACCGCCTCTTTTGTTTTGTATTAATCTTTCCTACATGCTTTTAGAAATGGATGGGTTTTTTTTTTGTTGTTGTTCCTTTGTACCACCCATAAAAAGTAATTGTCTGCTTAATCCAAAATTGCTTTAAGACTTGAGGTTATTTAAAAATGGTGCATATTCATTATCTTAACTAATGGGGTATGGAGAAGAAATACTTCTCTCCCTCCCTCCCTCCCTCCTTTCTTTCTTTCTTTCTTTCTTTCTTTCTTTCTTCTTTCTTTCTTTCTTTCTTTCTTTTTTCCTTCCTTCCTTTCTCCCTTCCTTCCTCCATCCCTCCCTCCCTCCCTCCTCTCTTTTCCATGTGCTTCTATTTCTCTCCTCTCTTCTCTTCCCCTCCGCTCCCCTTCTCTCTTCTCCTCTCCTCTCCTCTCCTTTCCATATGCTTCTATTTGGGAGGAACTGGATAAATTTTTCTCTCTGCTTTTTGAATTCACCTTGTTCCAGGTAATAATCCTTCAGTTTCTCTATAGAAAAGTCTTCCAATGAATGGTTGGGCTTTGTTGGCAACTAGTTTAAAATATTGGAGATGTACAAGATTTTAAATTAGCCAATCCTGATTACATTTTTTTTTTAAAAAAAATCTGCATTTCCAGCGAATTCTTCTTTGTATGTCGATGATTAAATATCTAGAATACCAGGACGTTCTCCAGCAGCACAATGTCTTGCCAAGTTCCTTGCTTGTAACCTTTCAGTCATCAGCACTTCCTTTGTGCTAAGCTGAGAACTAAACATTCTTTACTTAGGGATAAGCCATCCTTGGGGACGGAAACCCTTGAGAACAATCAAGTAACAGCTCATACAAGCATGATTGTGACTGAGTACTCTTCAACAGGCAAAACTCAGGAGAGAGTGTTCTAGGTGCAGAGACCAAAACCAAGGGCTGTCCCTAATTAAATAGGAATAACTAGAGGAAACCCATCCCTGCTTCCCATTTTACTTGAAACTGGAATGATTCAGGCAAATTTGTGTATTTATTTATTCCAAGGGGAATTCTAAATCCTATTTTTGAGAGTTAACTTGCCATTCTAGTTTCTTCTTAAGTGAACATTTTCCCCTTCCCCTTCTAAGAACATAGCAGAGGAGAAATATCTAGGGAGATTCTCAATCATCCAGGTCATGGGTGTCCCAGAGGTGCTGTTCAAAAGGCAACTGTACTTTCCTGGGTTTTTTTTTTCCCCTTGAAAACATTTCGCTTCTCATCCAAAAAGTTTCTTCAGTTCTGAGTTCTTCTCATTCCAGAAGCTTCTTCAGTTCTGAGTTCTTCTTCTCATCCAAGAAGCTCCTTCAGTTCTTCTTCTCATCCAAGAAGCTTGACATCTTGACAGATTTGAACAATGGGCCCTATCCAAGAACATGAAATTTAATGTGGAGAAAAACAAGGTTTTACACCTAGGCAAGAAAAACCAAAAGTACAAGTACAGATTGGGCAAAACCTGGTTCAAAAACAGTAACCATGAGAGAGACCTAGGAGTCCCAGTGGACAATCACTTAAAGATGAGCCAGCAGTGTGTGACAGCAGCCAAAAAAGCTAATACAATCCAGGGTTGTATAAAGAGGCATAGAATCAAAATCAATTGAAGTTTTATAAATCCTTAGTAAGACCAGACCAGGAATACTGCATCCAGTTTTGGTCACCAAGATGTTGAGACTTTGCTTGTCGCCTTTACGGGGCGACTTTCGACTCTTTCCAGGGTCCCCAGCAGAGCGAAATCAAACGCAAAAGATGGAGCCCCGTCTTCCTGCACCCGTTCTACCATGACGTCAAACTGGAAGCTCCCTTCCAGCTCTTTTCTGATTGATTGATTGATTGATTGATTGAAAAAGCTTCTGACTTCTTCAGAAGCTTCTTGAATGAAAAAAGAAATATTTTCAAGGGAAAAAAAACCAAAGTCCAGTTGCCTTTTGAACAGTACATTTGGGATACCAGAGGAGAGGAAGAGAATTTCTCTTGTTAAATCACATTTGAACAAGATTATTATCTTGCTCTTGAACCAGAGTGCTGGATTCCCTAGGAAAGTATATTTTTGAAGGCCTGAACCAACACAGAATTTGGAGAACGTGAATGGTGGTGGTGAACTGTCTGGCTTAGCTGGCAAAGTTGCTGCTGTTTTCCGAGGAATCCCTCTTTGCTTTGCCTTACTGGCAGATGAAGGAAGAGGAGGTCAAAACTGAAACTGCTGCATTACTTGCTAATGAGTTACTAATGATGAAGATGTTTCTGGCAGTCAATCAATTAACGACTTGCAGAAGTGGACTTTCTAAACTTGGGTCCCTGTGGCATGCGGTACTAATCATACCCATAATGACTTAATATTGTCCCCAAATTCCAGGCATATCATAGTTAATCAACTAAATCCAAGACAACCACCTGGAAACAACCAGTGGACAATTAGGGAGCAATCAAACAGTGTGGTTGAGAGAGTAAAGACAGACAGACCACTGAGAAAAAGGAAGGTGGTACCCTTAGCAATAGCGCTTAGACTTATATACCGCTTAATCGTGCCTTATAGCGCTCTCTGAGCGGTTTACAGAGTCAGCACTATTGCCCCCAACAATCTGGGATCTCACTTTACCAATTTCAGAAGGATTGGAAGGCTGAGTTAACCTTGAGCCGGTCAGGATCGAACTGCTGGCAGTGAGCAGAGTTAGCCTGCAGTACTGCATTCTAATCACTGCACTACCACAGAGCTATTGAGATCAGCATCCTACAGTTGTGCAATCCATTTTGGGTATGATGATGGTGTTATCCATTCAGTCCAGTTTGACTTTGGCGATTCTATGGGCCAAGTCTCTCCACGTCTTCCGATCTTGCACTGCTTCTTTGAGTTTTTCTATGCTCTGGCTGGTGTCAGCTTTGATGATGTCCAGCCATCGTGTTCTTTGGCAGCCTGGTTTCCTTTTACTGCTAACTCTTGCAAACATAATAGCTTTCTCTGGCGAATTCCCCCCACGTGACATGGCCAAAGTAAGTAAGATGCGATTTTGCCTTCTAGTGGCGTGTCCGGTTCATTTTTGTTATAGTCAGATTCAAACGGGAAAGTCAACCAACATAAGCCATGGAATCCATAGACTCTCCTCAAAGAACAATTGATGTTAGCAAGCAAAAACTTCAGATGTTGTTTGAAATTTACTTAAAATATCTGCTTGGGTTGTGCTTGTGTTTTGGGTTCAAAAAGACAGCAAAGATGTTTCAGAGGAGTCACGTAAGTGGCACCTCCTTAAAGCAATCACACCTTTTCCAAGGATTGTGTCTGTGATGCAGTCCTAAAGAAAAATGCATAATAGTTCTTAAGGAATGACAAAGAGGATACTGCATTTTCATAAAGTCGGCTTGTGCGTCCTTACCTGCCTAGTTTGAGGCTTCCAGCTCCCAGGGGAAAAACCCCTTACAGGTAATCCTCGCTTTAAGGTCACTTAGTGACCGTTCAAAGTTACAGCAGCACTGAAAACCGTTTTTCACACAGCCATTGCAGCACCCCCATGGTCATGCAATCAATATTCAGACACTTGGCAGCTGACTCATATTTATGACGGTTTCAGTGTCCCAAGGTCAAGCAATCTCCTTTGGCGACCTTCTGACAAAGTCAATGGGGGAAGCCAGATTCACTTAAACAATCATGTTACTAACTCAACAACTGCAGGGATTCACCTCACAGCCGTGGCAAGAAAAGTCATAAAATGGGGCCAAATTCACTTAAGCATATGTCTCCCTTAGCAACCTAAATTTTGGGCTCAGTTGTGGTCGTAGGTCGAGGACTACCTGTACAAACATCTGGAAGAGACAATCCAGTGCATCAAAGGAAAACAAACAGAGGCTCGACCGCCCCTTAACCCCAAACCCGGGAGCAGAGCCAGTTTTCAGAGGCTTGTGGAACAGCTGCAGGGTGTGAGCTGTGCGGCTTTCCAGAGGGATGCTATTCCAGAGGGCAGGCACGACGACAGAGATGTCTCAGTTGATCATGCTAGACTGGCTGACATTTGGCAGTGTTGCGTAATCCAAGTCACATCTCCTAACCGGGTCTCCGTGCGCCACTGAGCCCTGTTTACAGTCTTTTCTTCCGCTTTGAAAGCAGTTGGCCCTAGATACGCCTGAATATCTGAAACTGACTAGACCCCACGCCATTCCCATGTGAGCAGGAACATCATGGTTTATGAATTTGGAAGGTATAAATTTGCATCACTCCGTAGGATGATGTTCTCCATTTGTAATCCTGCCCGCTGCTTTGATGTCTGTGAGATGTTCCTCTGCTCCGTGCAGATGGTTCGGGGGCACGAGTGCAAATGATGTGGACCACATCACCATTGACTAAATGTTAATTTCCCGAGCCTGCAGTTGCTGCGCGGAGCAAAGGTTTTGGCGTCTGCTGAGTGTAGAATTCCTTTCCTGTTAATAGCTGCCAGATCTCTGTGGTCTATTTTGGGAATCAGATTCTGTTCAATCGGTTTACTCGGTAGAGCCGTCACTTTATTTTAATGGATTTCTATATTTATTCATCCGTTGAGCAGGTGCCAGAAACGTGACAGTCAATTCCCCATCCCAAAGAGATGTGTGATAATCATTAAACTACGTGGAGCTTGCTGTTAAAAAAAAAAAAAAAGGAAAGAAAGAAAAAAGAAAGAAAGAAAGAAATCAGTTCAGTTTTTTTGCCCAGAAGAGTGAAAAACTAGACAGGTAAACATAGCATATAGCTAAAGGGCAGACAGCAGGCATCAAATGGCCTTAAAGTGGCCCAAATCAGAAGCTCGTTTGAAGCTGCCCGTGCTGAACAGATGAGAGGCCTGCAACGTTCCCAGATCCTTGAAGGCCTCCGGATATCCTGATGAGGTATTAGAGGAAGTAATTCAGGAAGAAAGAGACAAATAACCACCTCTGGATCTTGGCTGACCTCATAGAGCTGCTGCAACAGTGAGGGCACTTAGATCCAAAAAGCGTTGGATAATACCGACTGCTTTCCAGGGAGAGCAATAGTGGGTTTCTTTTAACCCTTCTCAACAAC
>NW_015387966.1:245849-249202 GCF_001527695.2 Protobothrops mucrosquamatus | reverse complement strand
CAGCCCCCCTGAAGGAGAGTCGCCCCCGAGCGTGGCCCACACAGAGCAGCGCAGCCAAGGACATGGCAGCCAGGCAGCGTAGACAAGACTGCCCTCACACCCCATCATGCAGTTGATGCTGCAGGGCGCGGGCAGAGGTTGTGGCCGCCATAGCGCTGCTGGGCTGCCTGGACAATCTGCGGTCGGCCCTGGAGGCAATGAGTGCTCCTGTAGGCAGGCGGGGCGGGGGATGGGGGGCAGAGCGGGGGCGGGGCAGGAGGGTGGAGCGGGGGCGGGGCCAGTTTTTGGGCACTTGGTCTCTAAAAGGTTCGCCATCACTGTTCTAGACTATTTATGATTATCTGTTTGTTTCATTGCCCTTTTCTACCCATTCCTTGCTGCTTGCTTAATGAGATCTTCCTAATAGGGAAATTTCCATTGGGTCTAACTCTTCTGAAAGACTGTAGAGCAGGGATGTCCAACCTTGGCAAATTTAAGACTTGTGGACTTTAACTCCCAAAATTCCCCAGCCAGCATCAATCAAAGCACCCTTGCTTGTAGAGCTTCCTGAACAAGAAGGAGTATGGTTATTACTCAGAATCTGTCAGGCACAACAAATTTTTTTTATGCCCTTTTAATTTCAGGTTTAATATATCCTATTTAAAGTAACTATTTAAATGTATAGGGATAATATCTGATAGTGTTGGAGGTAGGGAATAGAGAACTGTCTTATTTTCATCTCTATAGCCTCTTGTTGATTGTAATCCATATTCATCTTAAAGATGTTTCTTCTTCTTAAAATGTGACCTGCCCCCCCACCATCACACACCCCCCCAAAAAAATCCACCGTGGAAAAAATGCATTGTCAATACATGTTTGTTCTGGAGATATATTCAACGTGCCTCAAAGTAATTTATTTTTTCAAGCAATACAAAAAGAAGTCTAACCTTATTTACTATCTCTCTGTCTTCTCAATAGGATTCGGCTTTGTAACTTTTGAGAACGAAGACGTGGTGGAAAAAGTCTGCGAAATTCATTTTCATGAAATCAATAATAAAATGGTAAGTTTTCCCATATATATATATATCCAAATAGCTAAGAAGCACGAGCACCAGGAAATTTTACAAAACTATAAAAGTTTTAATTCAATAACACACCAAGCTTTCGTTGGCCACTGCCAACATCGTCAGGGTACATTCTAGTCGATGGGGAAGCTCCTTTTATAAATGAGACGCCGTCTGCACCCAGATATATATATATCTGGCCGGTGAGAGTTTCTCTTGAGAGGACGGTTTGAGTTGTGAACCCAACCACGTCAAGCAAGCCTTCACCCACTGATACTTAGTCCACAGAGCTGTGTTTTGGGCCTCTGCTTTCCCATAGAATGGACAGTTTCCATATGCTTTGGAGCCTGTCCCTCCTACACTACTGCCTCTTTTCACCCTTTAGAAGAGTGCTGGAATACCAAAGTACCTTTTTCAATGACATTCCTAGCGTGTGCACAAGTGTGATAGGTTCTCTTATGTTCTTCCACAACTGCCTGTGCAGATAATCATTGTTGCCGAATGCGCTTTGAATGGCAGCTATTCTTTTAACCAAATGCAAATTGGATATAAATAGCACAAGATTAAGCATTTATTTGAGGTGGGTGAAGATTTCAAACAAAAAGGTTTGAAGTCTCAGAAGGCTGACGTCTCGTGCTTCAGAAACATATCCAGGGGAGGCGGAGCGTTCTCCTGGGAAGGAGTGTAGCTCAAGTGANTTGAAGGCCTCCGGATATCCTGATGAGGTATTAGAGGAAGTAATTCAGGAAGAAAGAGACAAATAACCACCTCTGGATCTTGGCTGACCTCATAGAGCTGCTGCAACAGTGAGGGCACTTAGATCCAAAAAGCGTTGGATAATACCGACTGCTTTCCAGGGAGAGCAATAGTGGGTTTCTTTTAACCCTTCTCAACAACCGCCAAGTTCCTTTTATGCTTCCTTCTTTTATCATGGGCTTTCTCAGAGCTCCCTCCAGTGCATTTGCAAAAAAAAAGCCTGGGAAATTCACCTTCTTCCTGGCGATAGGTAGTGGATTACTCCAGTGTTCCTCAAGCTTGGCAGTTGGAAGATGTGTGGACTTCAACTCCCAGAATTCTGGGAGGGGAATTCTGGGAGTTGAAGTCCACACACATCTTCCAACTGCCAAGCTTGAGAAACCATGGGATTAGCCAATTAAATTTTTAGTATGGCCTCTAGGACACTAATTAGATACAGATGAAAACAATTAAACATGAGTACAGGTAGCCCTTGTCTTACAACAATTTACTTAGTAACCGTTTGACGTTACAACGGCCCTGAAAAAGAGTCACTTACAACCGGTGCTCGTACGTATGACCGTGGCAGCATCCTCACGGTCCTGTGATCAAAATTTGGGCACTTGGCAACTGGCATGTATTTAAGATGGTTGCAGAGCATCCCAAGGTCACATGATTGCCGTTTGCAACCTTCCCAGCTGGCTTCCGACAAACAAAATCAATGCGGGAAGCCAGATCAGCTTAATGACTGATCCACTTAACAACTGCACTGATTCGAATAACAATTTGTCAAATTGGGCCTGACTCCTTTAACAGCCACCGTGTTTAACAATGGAAAGTCTGGTGCCAATTGTGGTTGTAATTGGGGGGGGCTTTCCTATATTGGGGCGGGGGTTTATGGAATTATAAAGGAAGAAAGTTAATATTTTTTTAAAAAACTCAAGAGATGGATTGTGCATATGAAGATCTAACATTTCTTTAGGAACAGTTCAAAGTATCATCTAGGATTCTCAGTAGAGAGAATACAGAAGAATACATGCCTTGTCCACATGGCTCTAAGGGTAATGGCACTTATTGGATACAAGATGGGTGGCAAATAAATTTTATAAATAAATAGGAGAAATGAAGACCTGTCAAGGCGAAACCTTGAGATATTTCAGAATGGGTGATAATGGAGAATTACAAAGGTGGCACATATTTATCTGGAAAGTCCCCATGTGCTATGAAGCTGGGAACCAGACTTTGATTGACTGGGAGATTGTCCAGTCCATGTTCTAGACCAGTGGTGGCGAACCTATGGCACGGGTGCCAGAGGCGGCACTCGGAGCCCTCTCTGTGGCCATATGTGCCGTTGCCCCAGCCTTGCCTCCCCCGTGACCCCCTCCTCTCCAGCAGCCCCCCTGAAGGAGAGTCGCCCCCGAGCGTGGCCCACACAGAGCAGCGCAGCCAAGGACATGGCAGCCAGGCAGCGTAGACAAGACTGCCCTCACACCCCATCATGCAGTTGATGCTGCAGGGCGCGGGCAGAGGGTGTGGCCGCCATAGCGCTGCTGGGCTGCCTGGACAATCTGCGGT
>NW_015387966.1:224419-242794 GCF_001527695.2 Protobothrops mucrosquamatus | reverse complement strand
CGAATGCGCTTTGAATGGCAGCTATTCTTTTAACCAAATGCAAATTGGATATAAATAGCACAAGATTAAGCATTTATTTGAGGTGGGTGAAGATTTCAAACAAAAAGGTTTGAAGTCTCAGAAGGCTGACGTCTCGTGCTTCAGAAACATATCCAGGGGAGGCGGAGCGTTCTCCTGGGAAGGAGTGTAGCTCAAGTGATGGAGCCCACACCTAACCGACTGACAGCCTCAGGCTTATTGTCTGGCCTCTCTTGCTTAAAAAGGAAACCAGGATGGAGTCTGAAACCCTTGAAAGTTGTTGAGTTAGATTAGGCAGTCTCATAGTTGAATACGGTATGAGGAAGCCTGCTAGTAGAACGTACATCAGTGTTTCTCAGCCCTGGCAGGGGAATTCTGGGAGTTGAAGTCCACCCATTTTAAAGTGGCCAAGGTTAAGAAACTTGGGTGTGCAGTACAGTCAAGTGGAACAAAACTAGCATGAAATAATAGAAAACCTGGATTGTTGGGTAGTAATTTATGGTATAAGAATGAGCAACCAAGGAATCTTGCAATTTCGTTTATGAAATGCAGGAGTGCCGAATGGTATGGTTGCAGTATTGCTGGTATAGTTCCAGCAATGTCACAATATCTCTTGTGAGGCTGATCCAGTGATTGTGGCATGATCTGTTGGAAATAGCAGTGCTGAATACTAATGGAAGACCAAAGTCACAAAATGAGATAGGTTTATGATCAGATTTTCGACTTGAAAATTCCTGTTGGCAATATACAGGTTATGACACAATTGAGCCCCAAATTTCTGTTGCTAAGCAACAGTTAAATGAGTTTTGTCCCATTCTACGACCTTTCTTACCACAGTTGTTAAGTGAATCACTGCAGTTATTTTTAGCAACCTGGTTGTTAAGTGTGTCTTACTTCCCCATTGACTTTGCTTGTCAGGTCTCAAAAGGTGGTCTCATGTGACCATGGCTCATATTTATGAGTTTCAGTTCCCAGAGTCATGTCTCTGGGAACTGAAACTCATAAATATGAGCCAGTTGCCAAGCGTCAAATTTTCATCATGTGACCATGGAGATGCTGCAATAGTCATAAGAGTGAAAATCAGTCATAAGTTACTTTTTTTCAGTACCATTATAACTTCAAATGGACACTAAATGAATGGCTGTAAGTCAAGGACTACCTGTACTTAAGAATATTTCATGTTTAAGAATGATTGTTCTCAAATCTGATTTCTTCAAAACCATTCATTTCTTTTTATTTGTCTGCGCACTTGTCCTTTTGTGGTGAAAATTTGATGTGCAGTTAGCCTTCTGAAGTCAGCAAGTGTTAATTTTTCACTAGACCTGGGTTTTTTCAACGTATTTTTATTATCTGAAACCAATTAAGATAAGGAAAACGATGCATATGTGTATCAGGGTTAGCAGTATAATCTAACATAAAATAATGATAGATAGATCCCAAAATTGTAAACAGAGCAGCTGCAAATAATTTCATGGTGCTTCTCAAAAGCTATTTTTCCTTGCCTTGAAAAAGAAAACAAATTCAGCTGTTGACAAACAATGCATGTCAACCATCCAACACATATCAACAAACAGGCATAGTTTTCACCTTTCAGTTTATATAATAACACTTTTATCTAAGCTTCATGAACCCAGAGTCCCCAGTTCTTGATGTTTAGATAAATTCCAAATTAAAATATTCAGTGCATAGCAATTGATCCCGCCAGTATTTGTTTAAAAATGCTATTGATGTCCCTTCTAATGTGACAGTAATAATCCAATTTTTGAATTGCATCAACTTCTAAGGAAACATCATAAAATGATACTATAAATATGGTCTTTTCAATGCAACCTCTACAATCAGGGCAATTTTAAAAATATCTCTGATGTAATTAAAGCCGGTTCAGTCAACGAGATTTCAAACATTAAAGAAAAAAAATATTGTGAGGCTACAATTTTAGAGGTAACTTCTGCAATGCATCTTGGAATGGCCCCTTATGAACCTCCAATCAGATATTGGCATAACACAGAGAAGAATTTTAATTAGCATGAAGTTTGATATGTTTTGTACATTTGGAGTATTTTGTTTGAAGTGAGGGACAAGCAAGCACATAAGAAGGAGAATTTAGTTGTGCTGAGGAAAGGCAATCTACTTCTTGGAAAAATGGAAAGTCCTTAAGAAATCTGTTGCTAAATTGATCTGGAAGCTAGCTAAAGAGACCCTGCGGTTAGAGCACTAGGCCTGGATTTGCATTTCTGCTTAAAATAAAATTCATTAGCATGTTCCTGGTCCAGTTATCTCTTAGCCTCATCTACATCACAGGACTGTTATTCATAACCAGTGTTTCTCAGCGACTTGGACTTTAAGTCCCAGAATTCCCCAAACAGCTGGCTGGCTGGGGAATTCTGGGGGTTGAAGCCCCTATATCTTAAAGTTTCTAAGGTTGGAAAACACTGGTTATAACCATAGGCTCCCTGGAGAATGGGCAGGGTACAAATAAATATAATAAAGCCAACGTTTTTCTCAAACTTAAAGGGGGTCAACCTATTTTCCAAAGCACTAGAAGGCAAGAAAAGAAGCAATGGCTGGAAACTGAACAAAGAGAGAAGTAACGTAGAACTAGGAATCTAGGCATTTCCTAACAGGGAGAACAATTAACCAGTGGAACAGCTTGCCTTCAGAAGCTGTGGCTGCTCCACCACTGGAGGCTTTTAAGAAGAGACGGGACAGCCATTTGTCTAAACGGTATAGGACAGTGATGGCGAACCTTTTAGAGACTGAGTGCCTCAAAATCACCCACCCCACCCCTGTCCCCGCTCCGCTGTGCCCGCTGGACCACCCACCACCTCCACGGCCCACCACAGATCACCCAGGCAGCCCAGCAGCGCCATGGTGGCCACGCCCTCCACCCGTGCTCTGCAGTATCATCTGCGTGTGATGGGGTGCAAGGGTGGAGTCTTGTCCCCACTGCCCGGCTACCATGTCCTTGGCTGTGCAGCATTGTGTGGGCTGTGCCCGGGGGCGACTCTCCTCCGGAGGGCTGCTGGTGAGGAAGGGGCCGTGGGAGGAGGCGGGGCTGGGGCGACGGTGCGTGTGCCCACGGAGAGGGCTCCGAGTGCTGCCTCTGGCGCACGTGCCATAGGTTCGCCACCACGGGTATAGGATCTCCTGATTGAGCAGGGGATTGGATTTGAAATCCTTCAAGGTCCCTTCCAACTCTGTTATTCTGTATTCTGTATCACTATTCCTTCCTCGTTTTGCCTGGACCAGAGAAAAGGCTTTGATGCTTTACAGTAAATGCAGAGTTGATCCAACGCAATAATGCATCAGGAAGATTAGTTAACCCCTCCCTGTATTTTAACCAATATAGTACCTTTAACATTTCCAGCTAAACATTTCCTTTTTGTTTTCCCAAATGTGTTTCCAGTCTTTCATATATTGGTCTGATCTCTGTTCCCAACTTTTAATTTAATAATGGATTTTTTCTTTTAAGCTGGATAAGATCAAAAGTCTCCTTAGCATATGCCATAAGCCAATTCAATATTTGACTTGCTAATGTTTCACTGAGCTCTGAAGTAATATCCTTCATATTGTTCCTTTCGGCACAATACTGTGTGCATCTGAAATGAAAACAACAGATCTGTTTCAATCTCCAGGTGGAGGTATTAGGGCTGCCCTTCGAAATTGTGGTTGGAACAGGGGTGATCCAGATGCATGAGTTCCTTTAACTTTGGTGGAAATAACTGAACTGCACAGTTAGATGGCTGGGAAAGGGGTCTAATGATAATAATAGCAATAGCAATAGCACCTAGACTTATATACCACTTCATAGTGCTTTACAGCCCTCTCTAAGCGGTTTACAAAATCAGCATATTGCCCCCAACAAGCTGGGTCCTCATTTTACCGACCTTGGAAGGATGGAAGACTGAGTCAAGCTTAAGTCGGCCACGATCGAACTCCTGGCAGTGAGCAGAGTTAACCAGCAACACTGCATTCTAACAATAAATCACTCTCAGTCAATGGCAAAAGGCAGCTTTACTTAAAACAGCTTACATCCTACAACAATATCTTTAACGCCATTGAACATCTAACTATCCCAGGTCCTTGGGAAACACTTGATAGGTGGCTAAACATACCAAATCCAGCCTAAAAATCTGGCTAACTATGCAAACAATCACAATAACTTATTTTTATTATCCCCAATGAGACACTATTTTGATGTGTTTATGGGGCTTGTGTCTGCTCTGAGGAAGTTATGCCAAAGGTTCAACCATGCTGGACAGGTCTTATCAGAGGAACCAGAGAAAGGGTGTCTCTCCCATAAACATAACTTACAAAAACTTACACTGGCTTGGTCATCTTCTAGGTCAACAAGTAGCTGGCAGTCTGGTGACAAGAGGGCTATAGGACTCAAAACTGTTGGCTGAACAAGCAGGCCCAGCAGCCACAGGACTACTGGAAGAAAAGTTGCTTGCCAATCGCAAATATATACAAACTGAAAACAAATAACAATTTGCTATTATAAATTAAGTCTAATGAGAAGAGGATATTTGAAAACAATGCACCAGTTCTTGAAAGAAAAACTTCCACAATCAGAAATAACAGATCAGAGGGTAGCAGAGCAATATTGCTTTGTAATATGAAATGAAGTATTCACAGAAGGAGAATTGGAAAAATTGTTCAGAGCAAAGAAATTAAAACCCTGCCAGAAGAGACAAATCAAAGGGGTCAAAAGTAGAAGAATACATAATAACAGAGTTGGAAAGGACATTGGAGGTCATCTAGTCCAACCCCCTGCTCAGGCAAGAAACTCTATACCATTTCAGACAAATGGTTGTCTAGTCTCTTCTTAAAAACTTCCAGTGTTGGAGCATTCACAACTTCTGGAGGCAAGTTGTTCCACTGATTAATTGTTCTAAGTGTCAGGAAATTTCTCCTTAGTTCCAGGTTGCTTCTCTTCTTGATTAGTTTCCATCCGTTGCTTCTTGTCCTGCCTTCAGATGCTTTGAACTGTTTTCACTCTCAACCAGGCACCGTCTCCTCTACCTTCTCCTCAGAAAGAACAAAAGTCCTCTAACTGAAAAACAAGATGAACCTAAATCAAGAATAACTGAGCATCTAGAACTGCAGAAAAACGAAAGAATAAGGTTGCCTTTATTAAAGCTTGTTCCAAAGAAACAGTTAGCACAAGTATTAAAAGACGTCAGTATTGTAATATCAAACATAAGCACCAGCTCACTGCAAGAAACAAACCAATTGATATACAGCATGGTTGCAGCTATAATTTGAAGATCTTGGATGCAAAACCAATAAACAAACAAACAAACAAGCCACACAGTACATCACCAAAATGGAAGATCAGTCTGGAAAATAAGATCAGCATGCTAAGATCGGAGGCCAGCAAGGTAGAATAGACAAAAGAAGTTGAAGCACAAGAAGACCAAAGAATAACTGATCACGAAATATCACCTAGGAACAAGTAAGATCATTTCACCACCAAGTAATTAAACAAAATACTGTAGGGAGATGAAATTGAAGATCGGTCAACATCTGGAAAAGCCTACCTGATAATGAAAAATCCAGCAAAAAGGGAAGCATCAGGCAATTACAAGCCAATTAACTCCTTAACTACAACTTTCAAATTGCTAACTGGTATGGTAGTCAAACAGCATCTAGTTGAAAATAAGCTCTTCCCACCTGAGCAGAAAGGAAACCAACCAAATAGCAGAAGGACAAAATATCAGCTCCTAATTAACAAGATGGTTTTGGAAAACTATAAGGGAAAGTAGATCTTCCTTTAAATGTAGGTTGGATTGATTACAAGAAGGCATTATTAAATAAAATAAACAAAAGGACAAATGAAAGGAATCAGGAGAAACATCAGAAGCTTTGTGCAAAGATCAGTGGCACAATGGAAGACACACTTGCTGTTAAATGGTGATAGAATAGGAGAGGTTAATATCAAGACAGGAATCTTTTAAGGAGACTATCATCATTACTGTTCGTCATTGTACTGATTCCTATGTCAAGAATATTAAACAAGACAGGCCATGACTATCAAACATCAGAAACATCTGCCAAGCCATCCTATCTCTAAAGGAGATAATTTGTAGCTCAGGGTTGAAATGAGGGGTCCTTGGTGCTCTCTGAGCTTGGTTGTTTTCTTGCAGATGTCTCATTACCCAAACTAGGTAATCAGTGCTGTTGATGTTACCTAGTAATGAAACATCTGCAAGAAAACAACCAAGCTCAGAGAGCACCAGGGACCCCTTATCCCACCTCTGTTATATGAATGAACTGAAGTTGTATGAGAAAACACCATCTGAAATAGAATTGTCCAGTTGCTAAACATTGTCTGAATATAGAACCAAGATATTATAATGAAGTTTGGAATGGACAACTGTTGCCATCCTTACCATCAACAGGGGGCAAATAGTGAAAACTGAAGGAATCTAGAAGCCCTATGGAAATAACATCAAAAGTCTGGATGAAGACTATCACTACAAATGGGCATCCTTCCAGCTGACTGTTAAGTCAAGAAGAAGGTTAGAAGTGAATACATAACAAGAGTGAAGAAGATCTTAAAAGTCCAAACTCAATGAAGGAAATAATTTCAAGGCAATTAACACCTGAGCAATTCCAGTCATTAGATTCACAGCTGGAATAGTGGAGTAGACTCAAGCAGAACTAAAAGCCCTGAATAGGAAGGCCAGAAAAATAATAACAATGAATCACGCTCTTCATACACGCAGCAACATTGACAGACTCTGGAGCATAGGTGGGCATGGAACGTTGCAAGGATACCAGACAGTCGGAGAAGAAAAAAGGGCATTGGAAGAATACAAGTAGCCCTCAATTTACAATTTACAACTGTATTTCAGTCTGGAATTAAGATTGCAAGTCATTAAGCAGCTCACCTTGTGACCACATCTGATTTTAACCATCTTTTTTGCAGCCATCATTAAGCAAAAACAGCAGTTGTAAAATAAAATGACGTCATTAAGTGAAACCATCATCCACAATAAGAAACTGGAAGTAAACACTGGTTTCTGGCAAAATAAATAAATAAATTGTAAATTGCAGTCACATGATCCTGGACACTACAAACAACCCAAAATGCAATCATGTGACTACAGGGGTGGGCTTAGCTGTCCGAACTTCAAATCTGGGTTGTAAGTAGCCTGGAGGAGGCCTGTCATAACTTTGATCGATGACTAAGCAACCAGTCGTAAGTTTAGGACCACCTGTATCTGGAGCACAGTGAAGAAGATGCCCTGAAACTAGTACACACTGGAAGGCTTACCAAGTACCAAAGAAGAGACCAAACTGTCCTATAAGAAAGACTAAATGAGGAATAGAAAAGAGACGTGGCAAGGAAAATTATTACATGGCCAATACGTTAAAAAAAAATATGAGCAGGCAAAGCAGAGAACAACAAGATCTGTAATGATTAAAAGCAGGAAAGTTGAAGAAAGTAACAAATTAAGGGCTAATTCTAACTGCAGAAGATCAAGCTTTAAAAACATGCATACGAAGCCAGAATCAAGAAGACAGCAATAGGCAGCAAATACCGTCTCTGCAAAGAAGCTGAAGAAACAGTGGACTGACCACCTGGTTAGCTGCTGCAAGAAGATCACGCGGACGGAGTACAAGCAATGGCATGATAAAATAGCAACAATGGTATATTGCAGGGGTAGGCAACCTTGGCTCTTTTATGACTCGTGGACTTCAACTCCCAGAATTCCTGAGCCAGCCAAGCTGGCTCAGGAATTCTGGGAGTTGAAGTCCACGAGTCATAAAAGAGCCAAGGTTGCCTACCCCTGGTATATTGTAAGGTCTGCAAAGAAATACCATTTGCTTGCAAGCAAGAACTGGAGGGACTATAAAATAGGGAAAACTGACAGCCCAGGTTGAAGACCCAAGTGCCACGCAACGGGGTGAGCTTCCGTTCCTTGCCTCAGCTCCTGCTCACCTAGCAGTTCGAAACATGCATATGCGAGTAGATAAATAGGTACCCCTTTGGTGGGAAGGTAACATCATTCCATGCGCCTCGGGGCATAGTCGTGCTGGCCACATGACCACGGAAATGTCTTCAGATAACGCTGGCTCCCTCAGCCGAAAAACAGAGATGAGCATCGCATCCTAGAATCAGACATGACTGGACCTTTACCTTTACCTTTTTTTAAAAATATATATTTTATTAGATTTTATATGGGTAGGGAAAAGGGGGGGTCGGTGCGGGTACAGGGAAAAAAAGGGGGGGAGAAAAAAAAGGGATTTTCCTGTACCCTTTACCTTTTTAATAGAAAATGAAGAAGCTAACGTGCTACAAACAGACTCCCTGTTACTAACTTAATAACTGCAGGAATCATTTAACAACTACAGCAAGAAATGTCGTAAAGTGGGGCAAGGTTCACTTAACAACTGTCTCACTTCACAGCAGAAATTTTGGGCTCAATTGTGGTCGTTAGTTGAGGACTACCTGTATGTGTTTTTCACTCTCCAATGAACATGGCAATTCTTCCATGAATGCGATTCTCACATTTGAGACTCAGCAGAAATTTATTCATTTCTATATTTAATTTTTATCCCGCCTCGCTTATTTTTTATAAGCAACTCAAGATAGCGAATGTATCTAATGCTGCTTCCTCCTCCTATTTCTCCCACCACATTAACCTGCGAGGTGAGTTGGGCTGAGAGAAAGGGACTATCCCAAAGTCACCCAGCTTTCATAGCTAAGGCAGGACTAGAACTCACCATCTGGTGTTTGGCCCAAAGTCACCTAGCTGGCTTTCAGGGTGGACTAGAACTCACAGTCTCCTGATTTCTATCCTGGTGCTTTAGCTGCTAGACCAAACTGGCTCTCTGACAATGAAGACGGAGATAAGAGAATAACTGAATTGGAAGGGACCTTGAAGGTCTTCTAGTCCAATCCAAACTTCTGCTCAAGTATATACCATTTCAGACAAATGGAAGAATCATCTCCACTATCTAGATAAGATAAGATAAGATAAGATAAGATAAGATAAGATAGATAAGATAAGATAAGATAAGATAAGATAAGATAAGATAACCTTTATTGTCATTTTTTTTTACTGTGGGCACAATGACACACATCAAAAATGAAATTTAGTTGCCCGCTCTCAAAAGTGAAACACATACATGACACACACCTAAACATACTATGAACAACATATGTACAGACCCACATCCCTACATATACATAACAAATAAATATTAAATACTGTCCATCTTGAATATAAAACGGAAGGAGGAAGCTTGAGAGTTCACAAGGTTAATGCTGTATGGGATGAAACTATGGCTGAATCTGGATGTTCTGCTACGGATACCACGAAGCCCCCTCCTCCCAGAAGGTAACAAGGAAAACAGGTTGTGAAGAGGATGTGAAGTGTCCCAGATAATCTTGCGGACCCTGCTCAAGCAGCGCTTCTGTGCTATGTCCTGGATGGGAGGGAGGGAGCTGCTAATGATCTTTTCGGCCATTCTCACCACTCTGCACCGCCTTCCTGTCTGAAACAGGGATGCTTCCAAACCAGACTGTGATGCTGTATGACAGGATGCTCTTGATCGTCCCCCTGTAGAAAGTGGTCAGGACAGGGGAAGGAAGATGTGCTTTTCTCATGTGACGCAGAAAATGCAGGCGCTGCTGTGCCCACTTCACCAGTTTCTCACTGTTGAGCGACCAAGTCAGCCTACTTGATAACTGCACACCCAACAATTTGATGCTGGTAACCATCTACCTAGGAGAAGTCAGGGCCCGTCATCCAGATGTTTGGGGTGGATGTTGGATGATTTTTCCCTGTCATTGGAAAGTGCCTGCGGATTAATTACTCATCTGATAAGGGAAGTCTCAGCTCGCTGTGTGGGAAGAGAGACACAGCTGGCTGGAGACTCTACACATCCCCTTTTGCAGAGGTGACTAGAAAATAACTGAGCTGCTAAAACTCCATCCTTTGGTAAACTCTTCCCTTGTTGGTCTTCTAAACAAAAAGCTCATAATTATGAAATTTCACCACATTTCCTAGATATTTACAGCTCCCTAAAGTGCAAGAGAGCTTGGGGGGAGACTCAGCCACCGTGTGGGTGAATCTATTTCTAGCCTCAGGCTGGCCGGGGAGCTAATTTTACCGGCTCCGCTCCACTTTGCTTGCCATTTATAACCCAAGAATGTCAAATGGCGTATTAAACAAGTGGCAAGCAAATGCCAGCAAAGGACTTAATCAGCGAAGCCCATTATTTGTGTTGGAGCAAAATTATTCCCACCAGGCATAAAAAGAAAGCACAACAGGCACCCTAAAATAACCTTCCTGCCACACGGAGGTGTTTCAGAAATAGAAACCGCACACGTTGTGTGTAGTGAAGGGAAAGACTGGGTTTTTTTGTTTTTTTCTTTCCTGTACTCTGCGAAATTGCTCCGTACAATAGCGTAGCAGCAGATTGGACTTTTGCAAATCCTTAAAAGTGTTTCATTCTGATTAGCTCATTCCCAGCCCACCCTGTGTCATTTTGTATTCCTTCCACCAAGGTCACTTACTCAGTTGCTGAGGCATGGCACAAAATGGAATGCTTTAAAAAGAATAGTAAAGCCTTGTTTTTGTTTGGTTTACTTATACTATTTATATAGGCATCCATCTCCCCAGACTTTCAAGCAGGGGTGGGCAATCATGGGCAGAAATATCGAAACAATCATGCATGCGAGGGCTAAAAGTGTTCTAATCATAGGACTACAGGGAGTCCTTGACTGAATACCACAATTGAGCTCAACATTTCTGTTGCCAATTGAGGCATTTGTTAAGTAAGTTTGGCCCCATTCTACAACCTTTCTTGCCACAGTTGTTAAGTGAATCACCACGGTTGTTAAGTGAGTAACACAGTGGTTGAGTGAATCTGGCTTCCCCATTGACTTTGCTTGTCAGAAGATCGCGAAAGGCAATCACATGAGCCCGGGACACTGCAACCGTCATGAGTACATGCCGGTTGCCAAGCGTCTGAATTTTAATCACGTGACCATTGGGATGTTGCAATGGTCATAAGTGTGAAAAACGGTTATAAGTCAAGTTTTTTCATTGCCACTGTAACTGTCAATAAACTGTTGTAAGTCGAGGAAACTAATCAGTGAACCGGCCTCAAAAGTTTGGGGGAGACAGTCAGGGCTTCAATGCCTTACAAAAGGCTGATGGGATCTGATTACCTGGATCTCCTGGGGTGATGCTTTTCCTTAAGGTAGGCAGGATGATAGCGAAGAACCCAGTTATAAGCTAGTGATCCAGAATACATTGTCCCCCAATGATCTCTAGATATATATATATAATGTTTTTCCCATTACCTCCAGCCAATGGCCAAATCTGTTTGTTGGCTGAGGATAATAATAATAATAATAATAATAATAATGATGATGATGATGATGATGATGATTTTATTTATTATTTTATTACATTGACTTATATGCCGCCCTTCTCCCCACGGGACTCAGGGCGGCTCACAGCATATTAAAACAACATAGCACATTTCCCCAATAAAAGCCAATTAAAACCAAATATTTGTAGCTGTGTCTCTTATTAAAAATCATTAAAAATTCATTAAAAATTATCCCTATTTAAAAATGATGATGATGATGATGATGATGATGATGATGATGATGATGATGATGATGATAATAAAGTTGGAAGGGACCTTGGAGGTCATCTAGTCCAACCCCCTACTCAGGCAGGAAACCCTATACCATTTCGGACAAATGGCTGTCCAGTCTCTTCTTAAAATGATGGGATGATGGGAGAGCAGTCCAGTCCTGAAGAGAAGCAACTCCTTTTGCCTGCCCTGTCTCTTCCTCTCTCTTCGGTCTCTCTGCAAACGAGTGTAGCCGGAATTTGCACATTTGAAGTAGGTGCTCCATCAGTGAGCTAATTCCTCCTAAGTGGATCCCACTTCAGTGATGAAGACTTTTGGGAACCCATGTCCATGAGAGTAATTTATAGTCTTATGGTGGAGATTATAGCCAACCTGACCCAGAATCTCACCAAAAGGGAGATTCCACCAAACTGAATTCTCGCTGATCTGTTAGGCAGCCCTTAATTGGAGCTAATTGCTGGATGGGGAATGTTCTGGGAGTTGAAGTTGTCAAGGTTGGAAATCCCTGCTCTAGAGGGCACCAAGTTATCTTAGCCACAACCTCCCCCCCATAATTAACTGACCTTATAGGACATTATCAAGGCACAATAAGGGGGGATATATACAGTAAATCTAAAAATAGGGGAGGGGTTGCAATTCTAGCCACTCAGGGTGCTTCCCCTTCTTTGCTTGTTGCTCTTCTTTCAGTTCACTGTAAATTTAGCTGTTGGTTACAGTATGATAGTCCAACATGACCTGATGTTCTGTTCCCCAAATTTTAAATCAAAGTGTAACACTTTAGCTACCTTTTTGGCTGCCTAACGAAGACAAAGTTAAAGCAAGATGACCTTCAAGGTCCCTTCCAACTTTACTATTACTATTATTATTATTATTATTATTATTATTATTATTATTATTATTATTATTATTATTATTATTATTATTATTATTATTATTATAATAATAAAAAGTGCTAAGTGCTAAGGGAACCTCAGATTGTATAAGGTGCAGCCCCCTGCCAGTTTGGCATTTGTGCCCAGTGCAACGTACGTTTTGCCTTTGACGGTGGATTAGTGGTAGAAATTGAGCGCTGATCAGAATTTACTGGCCCATTTTCGATTCACATTTGAGGGCGAGTTTCACAGAAACCCTTTAATGATAAACGTTCCGTCGAATAACAGCCCAAACTACATTCAACCCAGATCCAAGCTATCTGTGCTCGAAGATTCCCTGATCACATCCTGGCAAGACCAAAAGACCATTATCACTGGAAACCAGAAGGCTGGTTTGTAAGATCCATCCCATGTCCTTGTTTTCATTTCCATGTCCTTCACTCTCCCTTGGGCAGGGAGACAGAGAAAGGAGAAGGTGTTGCTTCCTTCAATTGGCTTTGGCCAGATGACTGACTGAGAAGGTGCTCGCCAGCTGTGCCAGAGGGAGGGGGTCACTCAAAAACCAGCAAATGAGCAGTAAACAAATGAGTAGTAAACAATACCCCAATCAAGCAACTACCAACTCAGACAAACAATCAAACAGTAAACAACAGCCTAATCAAGGAGCCACCCAAAAAAACTCCCCTAACCCTGACAGGGCAAGCCACTAGACCAGTGATGGCGAACCTTTTAGAGACCGAGTGCACAAAAACTGACCCCGCCCCGCTCCATCCCTTGCCCCACCCCCCCACTCTGCCCCCCATCCCCCGTTCCGCCTGCCCACAGGACCACTCACCGCCTCCAGGGCCTGCCGCAGATTGCCCAGGCAGCCCAGCAGTCCTATGGCGGCCACACCCTCTGCCCGCGCCCTGCAGCATCAACTACATGATGGGGCGTGAGGGCAGAGTCTTCTCTACGCTGCCTGGCTGCCATGTCCTTGGCTGCGCTGCTACGTGTGGGCCACGCTCGAGGGCGACTCTCCTTCAGGGGGGGTTGCTGGAGAGGAGGGGGTCACGGGAGGCAAGGCTGGGGCAACGGCACGTGTGCCCACAGAGAGGGCTCCAAGTGCCGCCTCTGGCACCCGTGCCATAGGTTTGCCACCACTGCACTAGACTATGAACAAGAGCAAACCCACATACACACTAGCACAACGGCCCCCAACCTTTTGGGCACCAGGGACCGGTTCCGTGGAGAGAGGTTTTTCCATGGACCAGAGGGGGTGTGGTTTCATGTGTTGCCTGCATCCCGTGGATGGGGCTTTGCGCAGACCAGTTTCTGGCATGCCGCGAACCGGTGCCAGTCCATGGACCGGGGGTTGGGGACCCCTGCACTAGCACTGATGTTTGGTAAGCAAACATCTGCAAGAAAGCACCAAGCTTGGAGAACACTGAGGACCCCCACAGTTCAACCCTGAGTTACAAATACTGTAGGATTTTCAGTCTGCTCCTTGGGCAATCTTTTTTTTCCTCTCCAGGCCTCAATTCCCACTAGATTAAAACAGATGTGGAATGGTGTGCACCCATACATTATTAGAAATTCTTGGACACCTGGCTCAGCAGTTAAAGATGCTGAGCTTGTCAGCTAGCGAGCTGACAGTGCAGATTCAAGACACGAGCTCCACGCGACAGGGTGAGCACCCGTTCCTTGCTACAGCTCCTGCCCACCTAGTAGTTTGAAAGCAGGCAAATGCAAGTAGATAAATAGGTACCACTTCGGTGAAAAGGTAACAGCGTTCTGTGCACCTCGGCGTATAGTCACGCTCGCCACTTAACCGTGGAAACTCTCTTTGGACAATGTTGGCTCCCTTGGCTATAAAACAGAGATGACCACCGCCTTCTAGAGTCGGACACAACTGGACAGGGGAAACGTTTACCTTTTATCCAAAAAGATGAAACAAGATATTCCATCATGTTGTTGTTAGTTGCGAAGTCGTGTCCGGCCCATCGCGACCCCATGGACAATGTTCCTCCAGCCCTTCCTGTCCTCTACATCTTCTGGAGTCCATTTAAGCTCACGCCTCCTGCTTCAGTGACTCCATCCAGCCACCTCCTTCTCTGTCGTCCCCTTCTTCTCTTGCCCTCCATATTTCCCAGCATTAGGCCCTTCTCCAGTGAGTCCTTCCTTCTCATTAGTACTTGAGTTTCAACTTCAGGATCTGGCCTTCTAAAGAGCAGTCGGGGTTGATCTCTTCTATGACTGACCGGTTTGATCGCCTTGCAGTCCAGGGGACTCGCAGGGGTCTTCTCCAGCACCATAGTTCAAAGGCCTCAATTCTCAATTCCATCATGCCCATTCTTAAATGTGATCTATCCATCCTCAGCCTTGCAGGGTGTTGAAAGGACACCTGATTTTGCCCTCCACTGGCAGCCAAATCTGAGAGCTAGGACAGCCCCTAGGAAGGGGGGGGGGAGAGAAACCACACATTTTCTTTGTTAATGGGCAATTGATGTCCTCTTTATGAATATTTTTAGGAAATGAGGACATTTAGAGCTTTTTCTTGGGCGCAGAGAGAGATGGTTTCCCCCAGCATGTTGTTGTTATTATTTCAATCTCTCTCTTTTTTTTAATTAAGCCTACTTATTAGCTTTCTGGGATTCCCATTGTATGGTCCTTCTGTGCTGTGAACATCGTAAATTAAGCTTGTCTGTCAGATACCGGCAGTAGCTCATTTTTGTGGCTTGGAAAGCTAATTGTTCCGTTTATTGTTTTTAACAGCACTAATCCAAACTTCATTTTCTCTTTAATTGTCAATTTAGGCAGGCTAGTTTGTTTTTAATATTAGACAGAGTGATGGAAACAGAAGTGCCTGGAAGATGTCAGCGATTACTCCGTGGCGTGAAAACATTGGAGTGGGGAATGCGTATGCTTTTCGTCTAGTATTGAACAAAATTTCTTTATCCTAGAACCTAACTACAGTGACGCAACGTATATAAAGGATCACGTCACTACCACTTTGCAAATCTCTGGCTCACGGGTTTGACGTTGGGTTTTGGGTGAATAAATAGCGGCCCACAGTCCACCCGCACCGACACCACCAGTACCGTCTGACCCACCCACACCGGTTCCACCCTGTGGTCACCTCGATGTTGCTCGTGGGAGGGACGCCTGTGAGGGCCGGCCAGGGTTGGGGGAGATCCAGGGGGTCTCTGGCAGGAGGCTCGTCCTGCAGGGTGAGGCAAGGCGAGGCAGGGCTGGGGTGCTATTGTCGCAGGGCAAGGCGAGGCAGGGGCTGGGGCGGCTGCTGCCTGACACCATTGGCTCCCGCATGCAGAGGCCAGCGAGTGCATGGGGGCGACAGTGTCCGTCAGCAGCCACAGCCTGCCGGCCCCTCAACCGGCGCACTCTGGGGCTCCGCAGCCCGCCGCCAGCAGTTCAGAGAAGCCGCCTCTGAGCTGTACGGCTGGCCGACAACTGAGGAGGCGATGCAGTGGGTCGTGCCCGGGAAAAGGAGAGCATGCGAGGCCAGGAGGGATGGGACAGGGGGGAGGGAAACCAGCAGTGCTGGGATGCATCTGGCCACATGGGACCTAGGCGAGTTAGCGGGCGGCTGGTTGAAGAGGGACGGTTGCCATCTCCGGGGCATGGCGCGCGTGCCCACAGAGAGGGCTCTGAGTGCCGCCTTTGGCACGCGTGCCATAGGTTCGCCACCACTGTCCTACTCGCATGAGATAGAAGGAACTTGTACATTGGCCTGGAAAGTAGATTCTGAGATTCTAGCTTGCAATGAATCAAATAATCCTGCTTGAGGCAAGATTGGACTTTTTGAATGGTGTTATCCCGGCAAAGATGTGCCTAACTGCCTGGTACAGGTAGTCCTCGACTTACAACAGTTTATTTAGTGACCATTTGAAGTTACAACAGCACTGAAATAAGTGACCGTTTTTCAATCTTACGACCGTTGCAGCATCCCCATGGTCACATGATCAAAATTCGGACGTTTGGCAACTGACTCATATTTATGACTGTTGCAAGCATCCTGGGATCATGGGATCCCCTTTTGTGACCTTCTGACAAGCCAAGTGTCAGCGGTGAAGCCAGATTCACTTAACAATCCTGTTACTAACTTAACAACTGCAGTGATTCACTTAACAACTGTGGCAAGAAAGGTCATAAAATGGGGCAAAAGTCACTTAACAAATGTCTCACTTAGCAGCAGAAATGTTGGACTCAGTTGCGGTCGTAAGTCGAGGTCTGCCTGTAGACCTATGACTAGAACATTTTTAGTTCCTGCACACATGATTCCGTTGTGTCTGCTCGTGATTGGGTTAGACCAGGGGTAGGCAACCTTGCTCTTTTATGACTCGTGGACTTCAACTCCCAGAATTCCTGAGTCAGCGTTAGCTATGCTGACTCAGGAATTCTAGGAGTTGAAGTCCACGAGTCATAAAAGAGCCAAGGTTGCCTACCCCTGGGTTAGACCAAGTTATGTTTGATAAGAAAATTTGCCATCCCCTTTGTTGGAAGTGAGAGTTGGTGCGTCAGGAGCCATGAAAACATAAATTGAATGACCTGTGGGTGTAGATCTTACAGTAGGTATGGGGGGAAAATAGGATCAAGACTGAATGGATGATGAGTGAAAGGAATTGATTACAGATGTAAATGGATGGTATGAAAGAAGTCCTATGAGATGGATTTAATCGTCTAGAGCACGGGTGTCAAACTCGCCGCATCACGTGATGCATCGCGATGTATCGCCACTTTTGTCACATTGCTGGAGCTGGGGTGGGCGCGGCCTCCGCATGAGGCAACCAGCCCACAGGCCAGCAGTTTGACACCCCTGGTCTAGAGAGAATGGATGGGACATAAATTATGTCAAATATATGGAGGAAGTCAGATGGGAAGAGGAAATCCAAGCGGAATTGATAAGATCTTCACGGAGTCAAAAAGTTTATAAAATAAAAGACAATATGCCAGGTAGTCCTCGATTTACAACCCAATTGAGCCCAGAATTTTGGTTGTAAGTCATATGCTGAGTCACCACCTGACTGGACTCTTATTTTAAAAAGTCACTTTGTGTCCAACTTGTAAGCAAGTCGCCACAGTCATAAAGCAAATCACATGGTCGTTAAGCAAATCATGTAGTCATAAGTCTGAATCTAGCTTCTCCAAGGGATGTATTTTGCCAGAAAAAAGGCAAATAAAATCACAACATGTGATTACGTGACCGTGAGACTCTGCAACCTGTCATAAATGCAAGCTGGTTGCCAAATACCCAAAAGAGGATCACGTAACTATGAGGATGCTGTGACAGTTGTCAATGTGAGGACCAGGATGTAAGTTACTGTTTTCAGTGCTGTTATACCTCTGGTCACTAAATAAATGGTTATAAGTCAAAGACTACCTGTATTCTGATTTTACCAAGACCAGGGATGGCAACAATGGCTTTTGTTTTCAGATTCAGACTTTGCTCTGGGGGCCATTTTTGTGAAATCAGAAGAGGTTGTTGGGCTGATGGCTCACAATTCAGCACAGCACAATTCAGAACTGAAGATGCTTCTTGGGTGAGAAGCGAAACGTCTTCAGGAGAAAAAACACAAAAAGTCCAGTTGCCTTTTGAAAAAGCATCTCCCTCTAAAACAGTGGTTCTCAACCTTTTTAATGCCGCGACCCCAACCGGTTGTAAGTCGAGGACTAAACCGGTCGTAAGTCGAGGACTACCCAACCGGTCGTAAGTCGAGGACTTTCCCTGCCCGGGAGCGCCGCGCATGCGTGGTTCCGCCCCCTGCGCCGGCCGAGGCATAGCTGGCAAGCGGCAGAGACGGAGCAGGCCGACCACCAGCTGGCCCAGCCCAAGGGAGGTAAGGCACCCGCCGGAAAA
>NW_015387966.1:215084-224270 GCF_001527695.2 Protobothrops mucrosquamatus | reverse complement strand
TAGCACTGTTAGAAATAGAGTCGTTTAACAGCGTTCTGCCTGGTGCAATTATCAGTTTTGCACCTCCGCGCATCTTTCCGTTCTGGCTCCACCGGCTAATTTCTCCTGTGAACAGTTCTCAAAGAAAAACCATGAGGTGGGCAAATGCTGACACGTCCTCTTAGATATCTTGGTTGATTTGTACACAACGGAAGAAAGTCGAATCAGCATTGTTCGAATCATAGCTAAAAATCAGATAGCAAATGACGAGGACCATGAAGTTGGGAAATAACAAGGGAGGCTAATGTTTGATCGAGAACTCTACAATTAGCAAGAAATAGAAGGAGATCTGGAGAAGTTGAAGAGGGAAACTTCCCCCTCCATAAAGCCAGAAGCGAGCCAAGTGCCTTTCTGTAAACATAACATTTATTTGAACGCTCACCCTTTAAGATGAAATAAACTCGTAGTTTGCTTGCATCTGGGAACAGGCAGTGATGGGGAACCTTTTTGAGCTCAGTGTATCCAAAATTCAGAAAACGCCTAACTTGACATTTCTGGCATGTTACGCACACACTCTGGACAAAAGAGAAACAGTTCATAAGAAGGAATAATAAATTAACTTATTTAATTTTTTTTAGTAAATAAATACTTACATATTTGTATTTTTTTTTCCAAAATGCCTATCTGAAGCAGCTCCAAGTTGCTCTTGCGTGGCCTTGTGACTGTCAGGCGCAGGAAATCAGGAGCCAGGAGAGAGTTCAAAAGCACTTTGAGTTTATTTCATGCAATCTATACACAAGAATTTGATCTATTAATGGTCAAGGCGAATTACTGCTAGATAAGTCAATAGAATTCAGGGAGGGGGCTGGTCTGTTATGAGAGCATACCAACTGATGTCTAGTTTAATGAAGAGAAGGACGAGGGGGGACATGATAGCAGTGTTCCAATATCTCAGGGGCTGCCCCAAAGAAGAGGGAGTCAAGCTATTCTCCAAAGCGCTTGAAGGCAGGACAAGAAGCAACGGGTGGAAACTAACCAAGGAGAGAAGCAACCTAGAACTAAGGAGAAACTTCCTGACAGTGAGAACAATTAACCAGTGGAACTACCTGACTCCAGAAGCGATGAATGTTCCAACACTGGAAGTTTTTAAGAAGAGACTGGACAGCCATTTGTCCAAAATGGTATAGGGTTTCCTGCCTGAGCAGGGGGTTGGACTAGATGACCTCCAAGGTCCCTTCCAACGTGATGATGATGATGATGATGATGATGATGATGATGATGATGATGATGACTATGATGATGATGATGCATTTGCCCCCCCCCTTAGGCTCAGCCGGGTCCTCCCAACTTGGCAACTTTAAGGCTTATGGACCTCAACTCCCAGAATTCCCCAACCAACATGACTGGCTGGGGAATTTTGGGAGTTGAAATCCCCAGGTCTGAAAGTTGCCAAATTTGGAGACCCCTTTCCTATACCAGCCCTCCAAAAGGAGTGGGAAAGTGTGCCCCATTCTCATACACTTTTGGGAAGCTCCAGGGGCCACTCTAGAGCAGCACGACTTCCAGAGGGTCTGTAAACCTGACGTGTCACTAAAAACGACAATTGGTGACACCTGTGACGCAAGCATTGTACGTCTGCCATCACCGGGGCTATATGAACTATAGGCTAAGCGGCATCCATGATATGTTAGGAAGTGTGCAAATAAAAATCCACCCCACCCCTACTTTCCACTGAGATGAGAAGGCACTATTGATTCCCTGCTGACCCAATTGTTCGTTTGAGGACACAGAATGATTTTCATTGGTGTCATATATGTGGGGGGAGCATTCTTCTTCCTTCTGTGCTCCAGTTTTGTCTTGATTGCTTATCCACATTCAGCTTCTAATTAAAAAAAAAAGGGGGTGTTTGTCTAATTGTCTAAATGAACCATAAGGAGAAAATGTTTTTAAGGAGAGGAAGATTCTGGCAAATGTTTTCACAATCTCTGTTCAACAGGTAATCCCAACCTCTGCCGTGATAGATAGTCCTCGACTTACAACCATTCGTTTAGTGACTGTTCAAAGTTACAAGGACACTGGAAAAAGTGACTTATGATGGTTTTTCAGACTTATGACCATTGCAGCATTCCCCATGGTCACGTGATCAAAATTTGGCTGCTTCGGCTGCTATTTTTATGACGGCTGCCGTGTCCCAGGGTCACATGATCCCCTTTTGTGACCTTCATTCCATGGGGAAGCCAGATTCACTTAACAACCATGTTACTAACTTAACAATTGCAGCGATTCACTTAACAAGAAAGGTGAAATGGGGCAAAACTCCCTTAACTACCTCGCTTAGCAATGGGAATTTTGGCCTTCATTGTGGTCGTAAGTCGAGGACCCACCGGCATTGCTATGACAGTTGCTATCATAAGGTGCTTTCTGTTCTATTTTTGCACAGACCTTCCATAAAGTAAGAGTTCTGTTCTCTGGCCAAATGCCCCAGTCTGGAGGAAGGGCATCCACGAGAGTGTATAAAAAAAAATGAAGAGGATGATGATGATCCTGATACCTCTTTTTTCAATTACCATTTTGATTTGTTTTATTCTGCCCACCCCAATATTCTTGAACAGCTCAAACTGCATTAATCATACCATTATTTCAGTAGGAAGAGATGGCATAGAGCTGCCCTCAGCTTCCACGCATCTAACTTCAGTGCCCATTTTGATGGTTGTATCGTAGCTGTACAATTTATCATCATATTTTTCTTTCCTACCTGTCTAAACTGGGCATTTTCCGAAACCACTTTTTGTGCTTATTTACTCCTTGGAAATCACTTTCTGGCCTGTTTTTAAAATGCACCTTTACAGAAGACTGCTAAAAATAATTCCCAGCTCCACCCTGCATATCTTAACCAGTTCAGGTTTTGACATTTTGCCTGAATTTATTTGCATTTCATTTGTAACATGTTTCTGCTTAATAGGTGGAATGTAAGAAAGCACAACCTAAAGAAGTGATGTTTCCACCAGGGACACGAGGACGAGCTCGCGGATTACCATATACTATGGATGCTTTTATGCTTGGAATGGGAATGTTGGGTAAGTGCACGAGAACGGATAATTGACTCGAATGTCAGTGTTCTGCGATGCTTACAATAGCCGAGCAATTTAACTGCTCTAATATTTATAACTATTTTTACATTTCTATTTTTATTACATTATAAACCACCCGGAATCGTTTTGGATAGAGAGATGGATGGCATATAAATTTAATAAATAAATATAAATAAATAAAATTGGCAAGGTCCTATTTGGTGCTTCATCACTGGATTATCAAATTCCTAGGTTCGGAATTTACCTGACTTACATAGGCTGCCACACCCAATATCTGTGCCAGCTCTGGAATATCAGAATTTGCATTTAAATGGCTATTTCCAGGAGTTTTTCTCCCCACATTCATTAAAATAAATAAATTTATGGTTAAAAATTCTCTTTTTTTCCTTTTTTCCCCCTCAGGGTAGGGAGGCCACAGATTCTTCAAGGTATCTTTGACAGTTTAGCGGAGATAATTAAAAATCTTTGTGGCTTTAAATGGCACAAAAGCTGGAAGAGGCCCGGGGAGCAGCTTAATAGCACGGGTTGTGGCAATAATTAGAAGTTCCAAGGAGAAAAGATGGTATTTGAGTCCAGACTATTGTGTCCAGAAAAATACTAATTAAACAGGATAAATTGTATTTAATAGTGAAAATCTATTTGTGTGATAGATCATTCTCAGTTATAATTGGCTCTCATTTGCTTTTGCTTAGTTTCTCTGACATTACCTAAGAATTGCTTGGGGTCTGTGTAACAACTATCTGTGCAGACGTGCCTGTGGGTACCTAGGTAGGGGGACAGACAGGTAAATCAACGGAGAAGGATATCAAGAAGCTCTTTATACACTGTTCATATCCCCCCCCCCCCGGTTCCCCAGAAATGATGTTTTACTTTTCCACCTAACCCCTCTTTACTTTGTATTAGCAAGTTCATACTCCAGTCCTTCTAATTCTTTGATCTACACTTAGTGCAGGACCAGTAAAGGAGAATATTTGTAGTTCAGGGTTGAAAGGAAGAGTCCTTGGTGCTCTCTGAGCTTGGTTGTTTTCTTGCAGACGTTTCATGACCCAGCTAGGTAACGTCATCAGTGGACTAGTTTGGATAAGGAAACGCCTGCAGGAAAGCAACCAAGCTCTGAGAGTGCCAAGGACCCTTTATCTAATGCAGAAGTTTTAACCAACATAATGAGTCAGAATAACAGAGTTGGAAGGAACCTTAGAGGTCTTCTAGTCCACCCCCCTGCTCAAGCAGGAGACCCTATATCAGGGGTCAGCAACCTTAAACACTCAAAGAGCCACTTGGACCCGTTTCCCAGAGAAAAGAAAACACTGGGAGCCGCAAGTTCCAGCAAGCTGACACACATTCTTATTGGGCTGGCTCTCTCCTGCCCTTGGTCTGCCAGTCCTCTTCCCCCACTCAGTGTGTGTGTGTGTGTGTGTGTGTGTGTATGTGTGTGTGTGTGTGTGTGTGTGTGTGAGAGAGAGAGAGAGAGAGAGAGAGAGAGAGAGAGAGAGAGAGAGAGAGAGAGATCAATTAGCCAAAAGAGAGAGCTGCTGCTTTCTGCTTTGCTGCTTCCTGCGGAGACGCAGCAAAGGCAGGAGCCCCGCCCAATGAGCTTGTCAGCTTGTGGGACAACAGTGTGAGGCCACTCTCTTTTTTACACACACACACACACACACACACACACACACACACACACACAGAGTGAGAGAGAGAGGGGGGAACCGCAAGTGCCTCTCTCTGTCTCTCTGTCTCTCCCTCTCTCTGCACATGGCGGAGGAGGCTGGGAGCCGCAGGAGAAGGCTCAAAGTGCCACATGCGGCTCCGGAGCCGCGGGTTGCCGACCTGTGCCCTATACCATTCCAGACAAATGGCTGTCCAATCTCTTCTTGAAAACCTCCAGCAGTGGAGCACCCATAACCTCTGGAGGCAAGTAGTTCCACTGGCTAATTGTTCTCAATGTCAGGAAATTCCTCCTTAGTAATAGGTTGGTTCTCTCCTTGATTAGTTTCCATCCATTGCTTCTTGTCCTGCCTTCAGGTGCAGTCGAGGGGCTTCTCTTTAAGTGTCTCTCTTTCTTTCTCCAAGTGTATACATGCCTTTCCTCCAGGTGAGTTCTGTCATGTGTACTGTGGGCTTAGAGCAGGAAAATCACACACCAAGAAACATTTCCGTTGAACTGATGAGGTTCTCTACTGTTCTTATTGGCAGAAAAATTGAAAATTGCTTTGACAGTCAGGACTCGCCCCTTATAATTGGAAAAATTTGACCCTGAGATATGCTTAGGAGTCACTTGTGCTTAAGATAACTCTTGCCCTATATGAGACGCTGAAAGTGTGGAGTATGGAAACTGCAGACTGAAGCCACCTTCGGCTGAATGGAATTGTGGGTTTTGGCAAGTCTCCTTCGATCACACGGGTGCCTGTTAGTGCACGTAGGGTGCACAGCTTCATTAAGAGATCCAAATTGGTTTTGTTGCACTAGTTTTTGCAGGGTGACTCCTAATGTGAACTTATTAATTTTAAATCAGCCTGATTTGCTCTGAATGAGTGATTGATTCATGATGAAGGCCAGATGCTTAATTATCTGCTCCAGCTCTTTTGTGGACCCGTAGGAGCTCCTAGCATTATTGTGGTGGCCTCATGAAGCAGCCAAGTTGCAGGCCACAGAGAAACTCTGAGCATGCCGAGTCCTTCGTCCCCAAGTGTCCCTACTGCTTCTCCCAAGTCAACTTCAAGGTCGATGGCTGTCAGCAGATTCTTAGCAGTGCAATCAAAATCTTCCTTTGCTAACCTGTCAACCTGGTGAAATTCCACCCATGAACAGAAGAAGAGTGTAATTAACTCATCAAGCAAAATTAGCATAGGGAGGCCACAATGTGGCTTGAGAGTCAGGATCTTAAAGACCTTTAGTCATGTGATTCCATTCCACGGGCTTTGAGCATGGAACGAAGGAGGAAACCAAAATAGACTCGCCAATCATCATTTTGAGATACTGGGCAGAGGGGAAATAAGAAAGGCTTTCTGGTTTCAGTTGGTCAGTGAGGATTCCTGAAACTTAACTGACCTGGAAGGTAGAATTTTTTCCTCAAGAAAAACACGCCCACTGACTTCTAAGGAGTTTCCTTTATTGTTCCTCATCCACAGGCTGAAATCTTGCCAAACTAAAGCAACGACTTGCGTCATTAAGGATTTACTCTGAGAACTTCTAAGGAGGTGCTCTCCTGACCCTTTTCCTCCCAACCAAACTACAGGTAGTCCTCGACTTACGACAGTTCTTTTAGTGACTGTTCAAAGTTACAACGGCACTGAAAAAAGTGATTTATGACCGTTTTTCACACTTTCAACCACTGCAGCATCCCTGTGATCACATGTTCAAAATTCAGACACTTGGCAACTGGCTTGCATTTATGACGGTTGCAGTGTCCCCCAGGTCATGTGATCTCCTTTGGCGACCCTTCTGACATGCAAAGTCAATGGGGAAGCCAGGTTCACCTAACAACTATGTCACTAACTTAAAACATCTGCAGCGGTTCACTTAACCATTGTGGCAAGAGAGGTGGTAAAATGGGACAAAACACATTTGGAAAATGTCTCGCTTAGCGACAGGAATTTTGGGCTCAATTGCGGTCATACGTCGAGCACCACCTGTATCTGAACTTCGCTGTCTCTTGGTTCTTTGGCATGCAGCTGCTCCCTCCTGGGAATCCAGACTACGTTGCACCACAATCTCAGTGAAATTTCCATTAAAATTTTCCAGGAGGTCCTCCAGCAGTGAAGGGCCTGTAATGCAAAAACTGCTGTGTTCTTTTAGTCTTTGTTCTTTTAGAGCAGGGGTGTCAAACTCAATTTCATTGAGGGCCGCATCAGCATTGCGGTTGCCCTCGGGGTGGGGCAGGTGTGTGTTGCCAGGGTGGGTGTGGCCTACTGGGTGGGTGTGGATGGAGTGGGTGTGGCCTACTGGGTGGGCATGGCCAGCTCTACATTGTTCCCGTCAAGGGTGCCTGTGGGGGCCTGGGCAGGAGTGGGACAGAGGCATGGTCCATTTCTTCATTCCTCACAAAGGGTGACACCTCCCCAGCATGCACCCAGGGGGCAGCGCCGACGCGGCAGGGGCCGGTCTCTTGCTGTTTCCAGACAGCCTTGTGGAGCTAAGACTGAATGTGTTTCAGCATAGATGGCCACCACAAAATTGTACATTGGCTCCCGGCCGGCCTGGGCCAGGGCCAAGGCAGCGGGGGCCATCCCCTCACTGTTTCCAGGATGGCTTCGCGGGCCACATGAAACCACTTTGCGGGCCGCATCCGGCCCCCGGGCCTTGTGTTTGACATGTTTGTTTTAGAGGATGCCCAAAGAAAACCTGTAGGGTATGACTTAAGTAATGGGTCCCTTTTTCATTTTCAAGCAGTACTTCATATTTTAAACCTTCTGTAATCCATCCCCTGTAGTGCCATCTTCTTCTCTCCTCTCCTGTCCCCTTCTTCCCCTTTCCTTCCATTCCCTTCTCTTCTTCCCCTTTCCTTTCCTCCTTCCCTTCTCTTCTTCCATTTCACTTCCCTTCCCCTTTCCTCCCCTCCCCACCACTTCTTCCACTTTCCTTCTCTTCCCTTCTTCTACTTTCCTCCCCTCCCCTCCCTGTCCCTCCCCTTTTTCCACTTTCCCTTCCCTTCTTCCACTTTCCCCCCCTCCCCTTCTTTCCTTCCCTTCCCTTCTCTTCTTCCACTTTCCTTTCCCTTCCCCTCCCCTTAAATGCTATATTTGAAGCTTTGAACTCCCTTCCCTCCCACTACAAAAAAACCCCCACCCTCTGTTGGTAAAATTTATATCTCCAGACCCCTGAAATACTATCTAATGTGAAGGTCTCATTTCAAGAAATCTGTGCCTGACTTTTTAATATTACGGTGGGAGCCAGACCCCAGCTGTGCATTAGTGCAGACGTTCCATCTAGATGGGGTTGCATTCATGCATAAAAGACATTTGTGCCCTTCAAAGAAAAGTTGCTCCTCTAGAGGAGATGGCCCTTGCTGGAGAAAGTGAAGGAAAAGGGAGCCTAACACCATGAGTAGCACAGAGAGCCATTAGAAAGCACCTCAGGAACCTGAAGCACAGGCTTTTTATTGTTTCCAGTTGCCCTTTTTGTCCTGCAGGGCAGATAAGGATAGTTTCAGCAAAAAGTTAAATGCAGGAGAAAGGGATTGCCTCTGATCTTCTGGGGCCAAGGGGCCAATCCAAGCAAAAGCCCCCTTCTTCCTCCTTTAATCCTAATTCCATTGCTTTGTGTGTGTGGGGGAGATTTAGGTAGTGAAATCTGCCTAAAGCCATTCATAATATTTACACGGTGGTGAAAGTATGTTCTTGAGGTCTTCCCAAAATCTTGGTAGATAAACTTTCTCCCTCCTTGAGAGAGGCAAAGAATTGGGATATTTCCCTACTCCTGCAGTGTTCTCGCCTGAGAGTCTGTTGGACATTCTTCCTATGCCCAAAAAGTCCTCAGACATTGCTATTAGTGTCAAAGGGAATCAGAAAAAGAATGGTGGTTGGAACTGGGTATGTCTAGTTTAACGAAGAGAAGGACAAGGGGGGACATGATAGCAGTCTTCCAATATCTCAGTGGCTGCCACAGAAAAGAGGGAGTCAAGCTACAGTATTCTCCAAAGTACCTGAGGGCAGCACAAGAAGCAACGGATGGAAAGTGATCAAGGAGAGAAGCAACCTAGAACTAAGGAGAAACTTCCTGACAGTTAGAACAATTAACCAGTGGAACAACCTGCCTCCAGAAGTGGTGAATGCTCCAACACTGGAAGTTTTAAAGAAGAGACTGGACAGCCATTTGTCTGAAATGGTGTAGGGTTTCTCTGAATGGCAGGGTTTCCTGCCTGAGCAGGGGGTTGGACTAGAAGACCTCCAAGGTCTCTTCCAACAACAACAACTACTACTACTACTCAGGGCTTTTTTTCAGCCGGAACGCGGCGGAACCGCGTTCCGGCACCTTTTTCCGGGCCGGCCGCACCGGAAATAGCCCCTCCCACACCGGAAATAGCCCCTCCCAAATTTTACTTGCATTCCTGTTCTCTAAAGGGGCGGTCCTAGGGTTTGATGAGGGCGTGGCCAGGTTTGAGTTCCGCCACCTTTTCTCC
>NW_015387966.1:172645-215055 GCF_001527695.2 Protobothrops mucrosquamatus | reverse complement strand
GGGCCGGCCGCACCGGAAATAGCCCCTCCCACACCGGAAATAGCCCCTCCCAAATTTTACTTGCATTCCTGTTCTCTAAAGGGGCGGTCCTAGGGTTTGATGAGGGCGTGGCCAGGTTTGAGTTCCGCCACCTTTTCTCCGAGAAAAAAAGCCCTGCTACTACTACTACTACTACTACTACTACTACTACTACTACTACGTATTATTATTATTATTATGCTGGCTTAATCGGTTTACATGATGTATTCATCCTCAGGTTTACTTACTTTTTGGTGGGCAATGCTCACCATCATACCATACAGGCAGTCCTCCAGTTATGACCACAAATGAGTTCAAAATTTCTCTTGCTAAGTGAGACAGTTGTTAAGTGAGTTTAGCCCCATTTTATGACCTTCCTTGGCACCGTTGTTAAGTGAATCACTGCAGTTGTTAAGCTAGTGGCATGGTTGATCAGTGAATCTGGCTTCCCCGTTGATTTTGCTTGTCAGAAGGTCACAAAAAGTGATCACTTGTCCCAGATACTGCAACCGTTATAAATATGGGCCAGTTGCTAAACATATGACTTTTGATCATGTGTCTATGGGGATGCTGCAATGGTTGTAAGTGTGAAAAATTGTCATAAGTCACTTTTTTCAGTGCAGTTGCAACTTCAGTCACCAAACAAACAGTTGTAAATTGAAGATTACCTGTATGGCTTCCCTTTTTGTCTGGAACAGAGTAAAGGAACAGAGACTTCTGCTTATGTATTCCAAGGTTAAATCCCTAAATTTTGAAAACTTCTTTTTTTCTCATATTGTTCTCCTTCTCCATCTCTTCTAAGCAACCCCTGACTTCAGCCCATGTCTCAGCATTTCTGCCCTGGAGGCCCATTCTTAGGCTTCTGCTTTAGTATACATTATATACAAATGTACACAATACATTTAAATTGTTCTTCGATTAATGCATGTTCTTTAAGAAGAGACTGGAAAGCCACTTGTCTGAAATGGTGTAGGGCAGACATGTCAAACACAAGGCCCAGGGGCCGGATGCGGCCCACGAAGTGGTTTCATGTGGCCCGCGAAGCCATCCTGGAAACAGTGAGGGAACGGCCCCCTCTGCCTTGGCCCTGGCCCAAGCCGCCCGGGAGCCAATGTACAATTTTGTGGTGGCCATCTATGCTGAAATACATTCAGTCTTAGCTCCATAAGCTCCCCCCTGCATGGCCTGAGAGGAACAGTGAGACTCCTCCAGTGGACCATGCCTTGGCACTTGCCCCGGTCCCACCCCCTTCTGCCAGATACCCTCAGATCTGTCCCACTCCTGCCCAGGCCCCCACAGGCACCCTTGACACAAACAATGTAGAGCTGGCCATGCCCACCCTGGCCACACCCACCCGGCCCCATGAGGGCAATCACAATGCTGATGCGGCCCTCAATGAAATTGAGTTTGACACCCCTGGTGTAGGGTCTCCTACTTGGGCAAGAGGCTAGACTAGAAGACCTCCAAGGTGCCTTCCAGCTCTATTCTGACTGATTGATTGATTGATTGATTGATTGATTGATTCAAACAACACGTTGGGCTATGAAGTAATGAAATGCAACCGCCCTACCTCCACCTCACAAATGAAACTTTGCATCTTTCGTGAAACCTTGCCTATTGTGCACTGTATTTTTAATTGGCCTAATAAAAAGTATCATGCAAATAATAGATGTTGTATTAATGGACACCGGGCTGGCTGGAGGTTTGAAGCAGCCTGCAACAAAATCCTCTGTAATGACGCTCCATCCTATATCATAGTCTACATGTCACGACACAAGATCAAGAAAGCAAGAAGTACTTATGTTCATAGTCAGGTATCTTTGACGCTAGCCTTGGAGTAAATTCAGAAATACAAATCTTGCAAACTGCAAAATGAGTTGTTCCTCTTCATTTATATATTCAGACAAAGCAATTTGAAATGCTTCTTTTCTTTTTGTCACCTGGGCAAAACTGCCTTGGGATAAGCCACCAATAGATTTGCCTTCTATCTCTTGATAACTTCTCTGCTCTCTCCTCCATTCCTTTCTCAACCTTCCCAATCTCTCATGTCCTCCTAGGATAAAGTCACTGGCGAAAAAAGGTACTGGCTGGGGGATTTTGGAAGTCGAAGTCCACACATCTTAAACTTGACAAGTTTGAAAAACACAGATTCAGGGCAATTGAACCTGGTAACACATGATGGCATTCCAGGTCCATTCAGGTCACCTAAACTAGGCAATCTGCAAATGGATTTGTGGTTTACGGCTGCCACAATTCTTAGCACCATAAGAAAGAGCTGATGTAGTTCCCATCTTCAAAAAAGGGAAAAAAAATGGACCCAGGAAATTACAGATTGATCAGCCTGACCTCAATACCTGGGAAGATTCTGGAAAAGATAATCAAACAACGAATCAGCGAACACCTAGAGGCAAACAAAGTCATTACTAAAAGCCAACATGGGTTTGTCAAAAACAAATCATGCCAGACAAATCTTATTGCATTCTTTGACCAAGTGACAAAATTAGTGGATCAGAGGAATGCTATGGATATAATTTACTTGGACTTCAGTAAGGCATTTGATAAAGTAGATCACAACCTACTACTTGATAAGATAGAAAAATGTGGGTTAGACAGCATTACCACCAGATGGATCTGTAGCTGGCTGACGGGCCGTACTCAGCGAGTGGTCCTCAATGGAACCACATCTACATGGAGGGAAGTGTGTAGTGGGGTGCCCCAAGGCTCTGTTCTGGGCCCAGTGTTCTTCAATATCTTCATCAACGATTTGGACAAGGGGATAGATGGGGAAATCATCAAATTTGCAGACGACACCAAGCTGGCAGGAATAGCCAACACTCCAGAAGACAGGCTTAAGATACAGGAGGATCTGGACAGACTTGAACACTGGGCACTATCTAAAAAAATGAAATTCAATGGTGAAAAAAGTAAGGTTCTACATTTAGGCAAGAAAAACCAAATGTACAGGTATAGTATAGGGGGTACCTTGCTCAATAGTAGTAACTATGAGAGGGACCTCGGAGTCCTAGTGGACAATCACTTAAATATGAGCCAGCAGTGTGCTGCAGCAGCCAAAAAGGCCAACACAGTGCTAGGCTGCATGAACAGAGGGATAGAATCAAGATCACGTGAAGTATTAATACCACTTTACAATGCCTTGGTAAGGCCACACTTGGAATACTGCATCCAGTTTTGGTCACCACGATGTAAAAAAAGGATGTTGAGACTCTAGAAAGAGTACAGAGAAGAGCAACAAAGATGATTAAGGGACTGGAGGCTAAAGCATATAAGGAAAGGTTGATGGAATTGGGTATGTCTAGTTTAATGAAGAGAAGGACGAGGGGGGACATGATAGCCGTGTTCCAATATCTCAGGGGCTGCCCCAAAGAAGAGGGAATCAAGCTATTTTCCAAGGCACCTGAAGGCAGAACAAGAAGCAACGGATGGAAACTAATCAAGGAGAGAAGCAACCTAGAACTAAGGAGAAATTTCCTGACAGTTAGAACAATTAACCAGTGGAACAACCTGCCTCCAGAAGCGGTGAATGCTCCAACACTGGAAGTTTTTAAGAAGAGACTGGACAGCCATTTGTCTGAAATGGTATAGGGCTTCCTGCCTGAGCAGGGGGTTGGACTAAATGACCTCCAAGGTCCCTTCCAACTTTATTATTATTATTATTATTATTATTATTATTATTATTATTATTATTATTATTATTATTATTATTATTATTATTATTATTATTATTATTATTAAAAGACCTGAATCCAACCGCCAACAACCAAGGGCCTTGGAACTGTAGGTTTAACTTGGCACCCTGTCACTAATAAGCCCAGGGAAAGAGTGGTGAAGAAGTTGCGTTGTGAAAAAGCATGTCTGATGGTTGATGTAGATACGAAGTTCTCTCTTCAAGGGAGGTAATCCAGGCAGAGCCTTGATTTCTCAGTTTAGTGACAAGAGATAATTACTGCAAGATTGATCATTCGCCAGAAGTACTGAAGCAAATAAATTGCTCAGTGCCCATCGCCAGGCGAGAATGGGGGCTAAATGGGAAATGGCGGATGGGCCGGCCGGCCCATAATTTGGCTTGATGAAGCATCCACACGGGCACGATGTTAATGTGCTATTGATATTCAGCCAGCCAATTTTCCCCCCTTGCAGATCAGGCTCTGACTCGTTAGAGCAGAGCTGGGCACTGCAGCGGCAAATGAAGAGGAAAATTGAAGTAATGTTGTATTATAAATTTATGATTTCATCTGCCTGACCTCAAGAAATGTTCTGTGATGGGATATATGGATGAGAACTACTACCCAGTCAGCTGTATATTTGGCCTTTGTTGTTGGAGGTGGGGAATGAGGGACCGTAGCAGAGGTGGGAGGGGACACAGGTGTCCTTATTTGTGCTCACTGATCCCAGTAGATTGGTTTCGAGCTTCTGTTTCCCTTGTGATGTGAAAGGGCAAGAAAGTCTGTGGCTTATCCTGGCACCGCGCGTGCCTTTGTTTGAGTTGGCTAAAGCAGCCTTCCCTAATCTGGTGGCTTTTATTGATTGATGATGGATGCTTTGATGCCACATCAGTCATCCGCCTTGAATGAGTACACGACATTACAATCATTATCAAATTATCAGAATGGTCAGATATGTCAAATAATAAATACAAACTGTGTAACCCCTAGTTGAAACCTGTTGGATTGCATCCCCTCCGAATTTATCAGCCATTTGGAGGGCAAATGGTTGCAAAACTGATGTTTAACCTTTGACTATTCTGCTGAGAATTACAGAAATTGAGCCAAGCTTCATTCATAGTGATGAAATCCAGGCACTTTCTTGTCACCATGATGGAAGTGGATTGCTTTTGGGGTCTTCCCGGACATTCCTTTGACTTCTGAGTGTAGCCCAATGGCCCAGAATTGTAATGTTGTCTCAGATCCACTTACCATCCAAGATTAATCTTGCTAACCTTCAAAGATCAACACTGAGAGCCAGGTTCCGCTTGCTGATGAGGCATAGAAACTATATCTCAACATTTGAAGGGCATCAGGATCATTGAGACTGAGATTCCTTCTTCAAGGTCAGAGCCCTGTTACTCATAGGGCTGTCATCTGGGCTGCAGTATTCCAGATAAGCACAAGAGGGAAGCAGAGGGGTAGCAATTTCAGTATCTTCTTGCTGCCATCTAGTGGTTATATTGATTATTGCAGCCGAGATATACTGCCTTCTTGTAATGGTATGAGGGAATGACCTTGGGAGACAGAAGGAAGAGCCACAGCTAGACAGTGATCTGATAAGCGAAATCAAAGTTCAAAGGCAGGATGAGAGAGGAGAAAACATCTCGGGAAAACATCTCCCTAGTTTCAGAAGAGTGCAAGTAAGAGAGTGGAGGTGTACTTCCAGACTTGCAAGTTTCTATTAATCTTACAGTAAAGGCAGTGTTGTTATGTGTTGTTAATGTTTGTCTGGGCTACCTCAAAGGGCTAACCCTTCTACTCAAGAAAAAAACAGGGTTGGACTCTTTTGTTGTCTTCTAAAACCCAAACAAAACAACACTGGGTTTTTGTTTTTTTTCAGCAGCAGCACACAAAAATGAACCAGGCATATCTGCAAAAATTTGGAGCCTAAAAGACTTAAGTAGAAACTTGCTTTCCGACAGACTATTTTTGGAACAGAGTTGGCTGTGCTTTATCTCTTTCCTGTTGAAATGACTGTTCTCTTATATGATGCATTTGTTCATTGTTGGAAGAGACCCACTCAAAAGGCAATGTGACAAGCTCATCCCATTGACACTAAAGTGAGCCTTTATTTAAAAGCAAAATATAAGCGAGTGACATTTCATTGTGGAAGTGTCAATCATGGGGTAACCTGCTCCCTTAGTCAGAAATGCATTAATCAATCCTGTTGTTTGAAGAGAAAACAGTTTACAAAACTTACTTCTGACTGATCCAATGAATTTCTGACAGTTTATTTGCAGAAAATGCATATTAAAGAGACCACCACATGTTTGCATGCATTTAAAGCTATAAAGCCATGTTTTGGCCACCCTGTTTTGTTTTCTGTGCTAAGCTCCATCCCTTCATAATTAGTAATCAAAATTCATCCAAGCGTTTAATGTTCCATCTCTAAATGATGATTAATAGCAAACAATATGGACGTCTAAATCTCATCTGAAAGGGAAGGGACACGTTACGTTGGCAAAAAAATTGAACATGTTGCTGGGCTGTGCAAGAGCTTTGTAAAAATGAACACAATTGCGGGGATGAATCCTTAGAGAAAGAATAAATAGTGTATTAGGCAATTGAGGGCTGAGAGCTTGATGTAGGTTAAAATCAATAGAAAGAATCCCCCTGAATTGAGTTTAGAATTTTAATTCATCACAGAAAATTGTTCCGCAATAGAAGCACTGTATTCCTCTTAAAAGAGATGCATTATGCAAGGCTAGATGTTCCAGCACTTTTTGTTGGTGCCTGATGGAATTAATAAATTAAATTAATTAATTTAAAAGTGTAATGCCCCGAGTTGGCCAAAGCAATGAACCCTAGAGTGGGTTACCACTGTGTCTCTGCATGATTTAGTGCTCTGCCTGGTGTCTTCCCATTCAGCCTCCGCTGGGGATCAATACTTCACTATTGAGTGAGATTGAATTGCCTAATAATTGAATAACCATTCCTTTGCAGAATTTAATCAGAATTATCAGCTCTCAAAGGAGACTGCCCATTTCATCCCTTCATGACTCACTATTGGGCCCTTTTCCCTTCCAGGCAGGCAGCTTACCTGCCACTGCTGTTGGACTCAAGCATATACAGGTAGTCCTCGACTTACAACAGTTCATTTAATGACCAATCAAAGTTACAACAACATTGAAAAAGTGACTTATGACCGTTTTTCACACTTATGACCATTGCAGCATCCCCATGGTCACGTGACCAAAATCGGATGCTTGGCAACTGACTCATATTTATGACAATTGCAGTGTCCCAGGGCCATGTGATCACTTTTTCTGATCTTCTTACAAGCAAGGTCAATGGGGAAGCCTGATTCACTTGACAACTTTGTTATTAAGTTAATAATTGCAGTGATTCACTTAACAACTGTGGCAAGAAAAGTCGTAAAATGGGGCAAAATTCTCTTAACAAATGTTTGACTTAGTAACAGACATTTGGGGCTCAATTGTGGATGTAAGTCAATGACTACCTGTACAAGCCACATCTGAAACAATAGCCAGATGCAATCATCAAAATGCATAACTAAATAGGTGAAAATTCACTTTAAATTAAAATAAGCCCAAAGTTCATAGAGGCCTCCATCTTCACTGCCTACCAATACCATAGACAGTGGAGCAAACTTAAAGAAGCCTTCCTTCCTTCCTTCCTCCTTCCTTCCTTCCTTCCTTCCTTCCTTCCTTCCTTCCTTCCTTCCTTCCTTCCTTCCTTCCTTCCTTCTCTTTTCTTTCCTTCTTCCCCCCCCTCTCTTTCCTGCACTTCTTCCTCCCCTGTTATCAAGATGGCTCCAATGCCAATCAAACAGCAGCATTGGGCATAAGATCAGAAACAAGATGGCAGTCTGGGAGCTCTGCGGCCACAGATTTGGCAAAGAAGTGGCAAAATAAACAGAGCCAAAGCCCAGGAGTCAAATAAAGAGGCAAATTAAAAGAGGTGAAAATGGTGACCAGGAAAGAGGCAGCAGCTGAGAAAACTGGGGAGAGAGGAACATTTTTTTCCTTCCCTCAGAACTGCCGTGAGGAAAAAGCTCTTCCTATACCATTTCCCTCAGATGGAGCCAGAAATCAGAGAAGAGTCTAGAAGCCCAGCCAGATACACAGAATCGAGGAAGGAAATGTAAAGACTTGGATAGAACAGAAATAGAAACTGAAACTAAAAACAGATCCTAGACTAATCGAAGTCTATAGAAAAAGAATTGCATGCCGTCCTTATTTAACAACTACAATTGGGACCAGCAACTCCATTGCTAAGCATTGTGGTCATTAAGCAAGATATCATGTGACCACAACAGGCTTATGATCTTACTCCCACTGTTGGTAAGCAAATCGTCGTCATTAACTGAGACATCCCATGACCACAACTTGCGAATTTTCTGCCTGCTTCTCCATTAATTGGGGTTGCACCAGTGGTGACTATGTGACCATGGTTGTAAATACCCCCTGGTTGCAAAGGACCTAAATTTTGGTCACTTGACTGCTGGTTATGAGTGCATTGACTGGTCATAAAGTGATGATGATGATGATGATGATGATGATGATGATGATGATGATGATGATGATGATGATGGAAGGGACCTTGGAGGTCATCTAGTCCAATCCCCTGCTCAGGCAGGAAACCCTATACCATTTCAGACAAATGGCTGTCCAGTCTCTTCTTAAAAACTTCCGGTGTTTTTTTCAGCTCTTTGAATATTAGCTAACCAGGGCAGTTGTTGAGCAACTGTATAGCTCTACTGTGAAAATGCATATTATTTATGTTATTTATTAAATTTACATGCTGCCCATCTCTCTATCAAGATTCTAGGTGGCTTACAACAAGATAAAAATGACAGTTTAAAATGTTAGGCATACAGGAATTAAGACCAGAGAAATATAGAACTCAGCCTTTAAACAAATCTATTGGAGGTATTGAAGAGAAAGATGTGAAATTATAGTGAAATTGGACTTTAAAAATATAGTATAGGTAAACAGCTTACAGAAAAAAGTTAAAATAGAAAATCAGTTTTTTATTAAGATTTATTTCCACACTAGTTAAAGACATTTAAAATTTACCGTTCCCTTTTTGTTTGTAAGCTATCCTTTTGTTTTTAAAAAAATACATCTTCCAGCCACTGAAGAGAGATACAAAAACCCAATCAAGTGTCCAGTGCTTTAAGAATATTGAAATATTCTAGTTCAGTGTTTCTCAACCTTGACAATTTTAAGGCATGTGGACTTCAACTCCCAGAATTCCACAGCCAGCATTGCTGGCTGTGGAATTCTGGGAGTTGAAGTCCACATGCCTTAAAATTGTCAAGGTTGAGAAACACTGTTAATCTAGTTAATGGTGGTTCAAAAAAACCCCACAACAGCCGAGTGGAAAAACAAAGCAGAATGAATAGTAACAACAGTGATACCAAACCTGTGCATATGGATTCAAGAAAGCTTTGAAGATTCCATAAAGTGAATAATTGGAAAGAGAAGGAGACCAGCAAGGATCGTTGTTGGATGGGCAGAGAGTGAGAGCTGGAATCATGGTATCAGAAAGACCCAATCCCAAGGATAGCCTTAATGTGCAACAAAGGAAACTTGGCAGTACCAAGCCAGGCCTTTGACTTAGTATCACCAGTATTTCGGGAAAGGGATTTCCCTAACTCTGCCAGAGGAAACCAAGATAGAACTTGGCCTCAGCTCTGTTGCTGGCTTTCCAAGCACAATGTTTGTATTTTCCGACAGTTTGAAAAAGGGGTAAAAGAATCCATCTGTGTTAGAATTGAATACCCCTCCCTCAACAGAGGGGGAGGAATAAGACACCACCTCTCTCCAGTTTACCACGCAGCCCTTGCAACAGGTCCAGCAAGATTCTACCACCAATTGTACCTTGATTCAGGTGACCCGGAGGGCACAGATAAACCCCCAAGTGGCCTCAACAGCCCTGAGAGAGAATGCTAATGACCTGATGACTGCAAAGAAATACTATCCTTCCATCCCCTCCCCCACCACCACTTCAGAACCTATCCTTCCACACACACATACACACACACACACACACACACACACACACACCATCCACTCTCAACTGTCAGTATCTATCCTTCCATCCCCCCATCATCAGAACTGATGATGCTCCTTGGATGAGAAGCGAAACGATTTCTTCTTCCTCCTCAAGGAAAAAACAGCCCAGTTGCCTTTTGGGGGAAAAAAAAAAAAAAGCACCTTTGAAACACTTTTCAGATGTGTTGACCAACGGTCCTAATTCCATTCAACTAGCACAGTGATGGCGAACCTTTTAGAGACTGAGTGCCCAAACTGCAACCCAAAACCCACTTATGCTGGGTGGGTGTGGCCCATTGGGTGGGTGTGGCCAATTGGGTGGGCATGGCTGCTGTGGTAATGGCAGACTGGGTGGGACTAAAAAGTTCAATCAATCAATTCCAACTTTGCAAGATCTTTTTTTTTCCCGGGAGAAGTTGAAATTGACTGATTGAACCTTTTTTTTTTTTTTTGCACACGGCGGCGGAGGCCTAAAGCAAAAAGGTTTTATAAAACCCAGCTGAAGGCCTAGGACTGGGGCAACGGCACGCGTGCCCACAGAGAGGGCTCTGAGTACCGCCTCTGGCACCCGTGCCATAGGTTCGCCACCACTGAACTAGCACCTAAATTGGTCCACACGTAATCAGTGCCAAAAGTACAGGGAGTTCAGATTGTCTGAGCAAATGCCACATTCCCACCACATACCTGTCTTCCACAAGAAAAAGAAACACAAGACAGCAATTTTTCCAAAAGAGAATTTTGCAGCCAGCAAGACGAATTTGTTTTCAACTGAATCCTTTTTGCACCAATTTGTTCTCCACCATCAATTCTCTCTGGAGGCTGGTGCCCCCTTGAGGCTTTCCAAATCAGTTGAAAACAAATAGAGTGACAAATACTTTCCAGATCTCTCAAAGGTGCTTTTTTTCTTCAAAAGGCAACTGGACTGGTTTTTTTTTTCCCTTGAGGAAGAAGAAGAAAATGTTTTGCTTCTCATCCCAAAAGCTTAAGTCCAGTTGCCATTTGAAGAAAAAAAAGCACCTTTGAGACAGCTATGACCTGGTTGACTGAGAATCTCCACAGACTATTTGCAGATTTCCCTCTTCTCTCCCCCCCCCCCTTTCATTAATATTCCTCCATCCTCATATTAGCTCTAAGAGGGTGGCTGGGTATTTGAAGACTTCTATTGAAATGTTTGGTTTCACTTTTAAAAGAAAATGTTGAGAATCCACTGATCTTGTTGACTGCTCCATAAAAAGTATTTGCAATCGTTTTGCTGAACCTTAGCATCCTAAGCGAAATTAAAATCCCTTTCGTCTTCCCAGCTCCTTCAACTTGCTGCTTCTGACTTTTGGATGTGTTAACAGTTGTCCTTCAGACTCTGAGGATGAAGCATCACTAGTACCTTAATCTCAAACTGTCAATAGTTCCGAAGCAAAGTACATTTGTTGTAAGCTCTCCAAATGTCAAAGCAAACCTGTGTTATATGCTTATCCTTCAGTGCTTGGCATTTACTCTTCCCAGCAGAGAAAAGTAGGCAGAGTCCTTGGCTTTGAGTTACTGGGGTGCATTTTAATTATGAATAGCAGGAAAGGAGAGGAAGGAGGAAGCGATCAAGAAATGATACTAATCACTAGATCTCTGGTTATTTTTCTATGCTCAGGGGTAAATGAAATGAAATGAAAGTTGCATTAAACATGTTAGCACCCTATTTCATCTGTAATAATATTTGGATCCTGGGGTCTTCCTAATGATGTCACATTCATCTTTGTGGTTTGCACCTGATACGCCTGTTTAGACTTTCTTGTGAGATCATTGTACTGTACTTAACATTTAATCAGCATTGATGTGACGCACACAGGAAAAAACCTTCTAACGCTTTGCACAAAAATCAAATTTCTTCTCTTTCTTTGGTGTAATTATTTGCATGTGAAATAGGAATCTGGGTTTAAATTAATTGGTTAATTCCTCTTTCTCAAACACTTATCTATTCAAGGTTACCCAAATTTTGTTGCAACCTATGGCCGAGGATATCCTGGATTTGCCCCCAGTTACAGTTATCAATTTCCAGGTAGGTGAAACTTTAATGCATATAACGACAAAAGTAAGTTAATGTGGCCCATTCTGAACTCATCTTTCTTGGGAACAAACTTCTTTGAATCATGTGACACTTTAGGGGTTGGGGGTGGGTGGGATGTCCCTGCTTAGAACTTTCCTATAAAACTGTGGTGAGTAAGAAAATATTTTTTTAAAAAAAAAAATGTGAGGTAAGCCCTGTGCATTCTTAGGTAAGGTATAAAAAGCTTTCTTTCCGATACCCTTTTCTATTGAGAATGGAGGAAGAAAATATATCTAGCTTCTTAATTGCTACTGGCTATTGGAAAACAGCATTCTTTTTAAACAACAACGACAACCACTGGCTCAACGGGAAGCACAGGCACTTTCAACGTTGTATATTTCCTGCACTGAGTCCATGTATGCTATTAGGCAACAAACTCTCCAGCACATTGGCGAGAGATCAGACATCAATACAATACTTTTCCCTTATTTATTTCTCCTTCCCTTGGAGTCTGTTTTGTACAGCTGTCAAATCTCCTGCATTTAGTCTCTCTATTCCCTCTAAGTTTACTGTTGGTAGTCATCACTTGGAGAACTCCTGAGGTTTTGAAGTGTTCGGCTAGCTGGCTCTTAGACATCTCCTCCTGACAATAATGAGCATCCTCTTCTGCTCCAGCTCTGCCATTATCAACAGGCAGCCGTTGAAACCAAATGCCCTAAGGAGTTCTTTATACCAGCAGCCCTTCAAGCTTAAAAAGGAGATGCCAAGAAGAGTTCAGAGGGTGGTCCTTGCATGTGGGTTCTCATCTCACCTCAAGGTTCTGGGAAGGCCGCGGGGGCCAGTTTCAGTTGGGTGGATTTGCCCTTTACGGTAGTCGGGGGGCAGTGACTCTCTGCAAACCATAGCTAGAAAAAGGTGGCAACATTTTATTAATTAAAATGCTAGTACATATCACATATTAAAATGTATTAACGCATAGCATTGGTGTGAGTTTAAGCCATCTTGTCCTGCAAACTGTAGTTATGAATAAAAGAAACGACGAGGGAAACACCTTGCTCAGGGTTAGTTAAGAAGTCTGCGATCAATTGTCTTCATTTTAAGCAAAGATCAAGAAGCTTTCTTTGTGGCAGGGCAGAGGATATGAAATTCTTTCCCTGTTTGCGTTAGGCAGGCTCTGAAAATTGGCCTTTTTAAATGCCTTTGCAAAGCATTCTATTTAGGTAGGCAGTTAATATTAATTAAGCTCTCTAGTTTAATATAATTATTGGACGATGTTATTTTATGATGCTGTTTGAATTGTAAAACACTTAGATGCATATACGATTGGGAATGAGAAGGAGAGAGAAAAAGATGAACAGAAAATAATATTGGTCCTTACGTCAAAAATGCTAGGAGCCAGGGAAGTGCCATTTTAAAGACATCAACATCAGCCTTCCCCCAGCCATTGGTGATTATGGGAATTGCATTCTAACATATTTGGAGGGTGCTAGGTTAGAGAAGGTTGAGTTAAGATTACCCATACTCTCACATGGTCTCCAATCCACACATGGAGTAACAAATATACCAGTTTGTCAGGTGAATCCTTCATGACTTCTATAAAATTTGAGGAGAATGTTTCACAGACGTCTAGTTTATTCTTTCAGAGAAGGCCTTTGCCAGGTTCTGAAAAGTATTCGACCAATTGAAAGAGAATGGACACATTCACAAATGTTTTAAGCATTGCTATCCCTTTCATTCCTTTGCTTGCTGAAACACGGAGAGCTCAATCTGTGAATAGATACCTGTCCGCTAACAAGGGGCAGTGGGAGGGCAGTTTTTATCTGAAAAAAGTGGCACTGAAGGGAGGTATTCATCCCCTCTCACTTTTGAACATTTTGGATTCTAGATTGCTAGTTTTGAAAGTTGACAGATCAGAGAGGCTACATAGGTTGGCCTTTCCTACCAACCATTAATATAGGGACAAAGTTAATAATTCCTATAGCCTTTTTCTCACTGTCCCGTATTGAGTTGACACTTCTTTCAGTTACCTGGCCCACTTTGATTTAAAGGAGAAGAGAGTGGCTGTTCTTTTGAGCATCATGTTGTTCTCTATAGTATGATCAGTGCTTAGAATGGGAACCATCGTCTGAATGTCAGCATTCATATGTATATATTTTTAGACAGGGACGGAAATGAGATATACTGTATCTGCACTTCTGCTAAACCATTTTGGAGATTCAATACATTTCGTTAATTCACATTTTTAAACAGCATGTACAGGTCCTCCTTCAAAGGGAGTCTTGACATTTATTTCTGACCAACCTCCTGTTTTCTCTACAATAAGACTGGTGGAATGTATGCAATCAAAGGTCTTCTTCATCAACAGTTTATTTTCTTAAAGATTATTAGGAATATGAATCTGATGCTTGAAATATTAAGTTGAAAAATATCTTCACAACCTCTTCACTACCCAGTGGTGGTCTAAATTATATATCCCTCTCCAAGGCAGACCTATCACAGCTGTACATTAACTGGTTATTTATTTATTTAAAATTTTTAGCCCATTTTGGATTGCCGGACTCAGATTGGAGCACAGTCAATAAAAAAATTTTTAGCCTAATGATTGTAAAGATAGGGAGCTGGTTCTAATTAAATTAACTGGAACAAATTAAACAATTTTGTTTCGCCTTGAAAATTGCTTTGCCAGTCATTAACCTTCCCGGACAAATTTTGAACTGGACATTAGGGACAAACCTTGCTAACTAGGATAAAACTAAATATAACATAACCCATGTATTTCAACTCTGAATGCTTTTTAAAAAGAATCCAGTTTTTAGAAGAAAATGAATTAATATATGTAATCATTTGTTTTGTTTTGCTGTGAACTCCTAGATGCTTTTCTCTCTTGATCTCCAGATGGAATCCCAGATTTGTTTTGCTGAGAATAAATACTCATTTGAGCCATACTGTGGTCAAAAATCAAACAGTGGACAAGAGCAATTTAACTTCCTTGGACACAGACATACTTTTCTAGCATACCTACATACCATGATAAAACTGAGATCAAGATTTTTGCATTTTCCTAGCAAATTGGGAGGAGGGATTGAATGGCTACGTTCTCTCAGTCTACTCCAAGTTGGTCCAGTGAGCATATTTTCATCTCATTCGAATTCTCTTAGACATTTTTGAATATCAGCATTGACCAGCCATAATTTATCTTCAGGTGTATCCGGAATATTTGTTTAAAACCAACAAGTTACACTCCTGCATGCATGCAAGTATGGATAACTGTCCACCCTGCCTGGCACTAGCAAACTTCACATATCTATCTAGATATCAAGATATGGGCTTGTAAGAAGCCCTCAACTTATGACCATAATGGATCTCAGAATTATGGTTGTAAATTATGCCGGTCATTAAGTGGCTTGCATATAACCGCATCCAATTTTATCACCTTTTTTTGCAGGGGTTATTAAGATAGCACACTTGTCGTTAAACAAGCATGTTTTCTTCAATGGGTGTTTTGTGGCAAGCACCCAAAATGTAATCACATGACTGGGAGGGGGGCTCAGCCATCAGAACTCTGGAACCGAATCTTAAATAGTTCTGGGGAGATCTGTCATAACTTCAAATGGTCACTAAACAACTGGTCATTAAGCAAGGACTACCTATACGTTGGTCAGATAGAAATCATGATCTTAACCAATCCTTGTACGTCTGAACATAAATATAGATGCAATAGAACTGTGTTACATTACAACTTTATTGACTTCTTTTGATGACAAATGTACTCAGATCGGTAAGCAGCAGCATAGTTGGAAGAGTTTACTTGTTTTCTAGCCAGGATTTTGGTGTTATCTTAAAACAGTGGCATATTTTAAACCAGTAGAAGCACAACAATACCACTAAGGCTCTCTCCTTTTTTCAAGACTGAAACCCCAAGCACGTATTAATAAAATCAATACGATTTCCATTGTGTAGTTACGCTGGTTGTAAGCCTCAGCTGGTGGTTTGGTTGCAGTAGAGCATGGATTGTGAAATTGAGGCACATACTGAAGAAACCCTATGAAGGCCAGTTAGAGATTGGGATTTTGTGTCAATTAACATGGCCGATCCATTGCTTGGTTTATGCATGCCGCTTGCTCCTATTGAGGCAAAATGGGTGGCAAATAAATTGATAAATAAATAATCAGGAAAAAAAGAGTCCAGCCAAACAAAATAACTGGGAAGTTTCTAAGCGGTAAAACAACAACAACTAGAATAGATTTTAGCAGCAAACAGTGAGATTCTGCCACCATCCCTTTTTCCTTGGGTTTACACAGAGGGTTTATACTACCACAGATCTCTCTTTCAAGAGACTTCATATTATTTATTCTTCTAAGGCAATAACCTTTGGCTCCTGACCCCTTGTGTGCAGCTGCAAACTTCTAAAAAAACAATTATACTATATGGGGTTACTACATGCCATGGGAAATCTCAATTTCTAGTGCAAAACAGACCAGGAGGAGAGAAAAGCCAGCTTAGAGGTGGGAAAAATGCTAGAGGCTCATTCTCCCCTAGAGTGCCCCCCTCCCCCCCCCAAATTGGTCTTCCACTGAAGAAAGCAGATGGCAGGCAGAGAATGAGCAGAGCTGGAGTAAAACACACAAGGTTTTTCTATCGATATGTAAGTGGATCTCTGCATATCAGGCCCTTTTCTGGTTTCCCGATATCTTCAGCCTCTTAGCCAAGGAGGATTTTTCTTGGTCATGGGTCAGCTGCAGTGTGGGGGGGGGTGCAATAGCTCCAAACTGATAGCCATAGACCCATCTGTTGACAGATGTTAGGACAAAGAGGAATGATGGAAGAACCGTCTGAATCCAATCCAGCCTGGATTTGATCAATCCAAGCCCCGGAGAAGCAAATTGGGGTTACTCAGAAAGAATGATTGCCGGGTTATACCTTTCTATCTATAAACCTAAGCTCAGAATTGATTAGGATGTGGCTTTCCTTAACCCTCATTACTGTGTGTCAGAAGCCTTCATTACAGCACAGGCCTCGTGTCAGTTCCCATTATAGCACAGATGTGTTAACATGTCCTAAATATAGTATGGTTCTGGGCTAAAATAGGATGGCTCAACCAGATTTCCCCGAGGAAATAATAACCTCCCGTATATTAAAATAGTGACATATTCTGCCATTTCCTTTCCTTTGCAAAAGGCCCATTTTTGCTATTGTTTTGAAATTTAAATAGAGGCTAACTCCTTTCATTCCATAGAGGACATTCCCCTTTCGCTCATTTGCTTTGTAAGCAAATAAAATGCCACTTGGTACTGTATGGAAATGTGATATTTACTTCTCTCAGGTGAAACAATACCACGATCCAGCTGTTCCATTATGTGTCTTTTCAATATTTGGGAAGTAGGGACGGTGGTGGGTTTTTTTTGGTTTTTTATTTTTTGTTTTGTTTTGTTTTAAAAGCTGTTGTCATTTGGGCTTCTTTTATGATTTCCCTCGCCAGGCTATGTTTGCTAAATTCTTTGCGAACAACAGCTAGTCATTGATGTCAAGCTTGGACTTTTCTGGGGGTACAGAACCAATCAAATTTTGAAGAGGGTTCCTTTTACTGGTGACTTAGGACAGCGTTCCCCCATGTAGCATTCTAGGTTGTTGTGAAGACTTATGGGGAGCCATGGAGATGATCTGGGAGAAGGCATTCAGGAAGCGAAAGGACAATAGGTACAAAAAAAGTGTGCTGGTGGGGAGATGGATGGGAAAGTATTAGAAAGATATTCAGGCTGACTGCCCCAACTCCCTGATGGGCAGACTTACAAGATTCTGTTTTTACCATATATCTGGGTAAAGTATAGTTCTAGTCATCCTGTGATGTACATTTTATGAGTTGGTCTTCCTTGTAGAGCTTACAAGTAGAGTTAGCAAAGCAGGAAACAAGGCCCTCTTCTGTTATTCATCTCAAACTTCAGTTTAAGGAAGTTTATACTTTTTATAGCATACTAAAAAGCAGAGACATCACCCTGCCAACAAAAGTGGCGTATAGTCAAAGCCATGGTTTTCCCAGTTGCAATGTATGGCTGTGAAAGCTGGACCATAAGAAAGGCTGAGCGACAAAGAATTGAGGCCTTTGAACTATGGTGCTGGAGAAGACTCCTGTGAGTCCCCTGGACTGCAAGGCGATCAAACCGGTCAGACCTAGAGGAGATCAACCCTGACTGCTCTTTAGAAGGCCAGATCCTGAAGTTGAAACTCAAATACTTTGGCCACCTAATGAGAAGGAAGGACTTACTGGAGAAGGGCCTAATGCTGGGAAAGATTGAGGGCAATAGAAGAAGGGGACGACAGAGAATGAGGTGGCTGGATGGAGTCACTGAAGCAGTAGGCGTGAACTTAAATGGACTCCAGAAGATGGTAGAGGACAGAAAGGCCTGGAGGAACGTTGTCCATGGGGTCGCGATGGGTCAGACACGACTTCGCAATTAACAACAACATCCTTTTTATTGCTATTCTCCTTCACTTTAATGAAGTAGCATGACTAGTGCCCCAGAGTTTCAGCCTTCTGAAGAGGGCTGAGTGATGGAACTATACTACAATTACACAGATAAGGCACAAGGTCCTGATCTTCGCAATATTGCATGATAATAGGGCTCTTGGCTATTTAAGAAAGAAGCATCCATGTATTCACAGGGATTTAGCTTGGCTCAAGGGAAACTTTATTTTTCATCTGTTCTCTAATCCTTCACACATCTCTCTATAAGACAAGAAGGACCTGATACACATACTTCTGTCATCAGATTAGGCTTCAGGGCTTAAAAAGTAGCAAAATCATGAGTTTTCCTATCCTCCCTTCCTGCCACCAAGATTGGCACAATCCCTTCAGGCCCATGAACTTTAATTTTTTTTTGAGGGGGGGGAGGGAGAAACTTTATTGGTTTTTTAGTTTTTCAAACAAAATGCTCAAGACACACCGTGGTGTTAGGGTAGTCAAACATCCAAAGACAAAACATATATACATAATTCAGTCAATACATCTAATATTCCCTCTCTTTTTCCCTTAAGTAACCTAATTTATTTAAAATAATCTAATTCTAGCTTAAATTTATTCAACCTATACCTGTTTTAAAAGCTTTAGAAATTTACACTATCATAATCAAAACTTTATTTTTTTTTATCAGAATCAAAATGAATTTCAAAAATGACCTCATGGTTTGAAAGTTCCTTGAGGAACCCCTTTCTGGAAGTATCTACCCTTGTTGGAGCAGTGTTCTGATCCAGCAGGCTCTTTAAATGTCCCAATCTTTTTTCCTCAGGAACCAAATGAAATTATTTTCACGTCTTTTGATAAATATTTATTTCCATAGCCTTTTCATAAAAAAAACAGGCAAATAGGCATAGAACTGGAACATCAGATCAAGGATTTTATTTATAATTTTAGGCGTAGCATAAATAAATACTAAAATTTAGTAGTTTTGATGATATGTAATAGATATGTAATAGATTAATTGGAAACAACTGATCATTACAAAATAGTACATATATTATTTGCTATTCCCTGTTTCTCTGTAAAAATTTTTAAAAGTATTGAAACTCATGAAACAATCATTTTAATGCTATTATTTTTGCGGTGGGAGGCGCCCACAAATCCTATAAAAGTCAGTGGTGCTGAAATGATGAATTGATTATTGTGATGTCACAACACAGACTCTGCCCTTTACATGGTAATCAGTAGCATTATGACATAAGCACACAAGAAAAGCAGCATTTCCATCTCAACACACATTTCCCCACCTGTGATTGCCCAGGTTGGACCTATGAATGTTTTACCTGTTTTCACTAGTGATTTGTGGTGAATTGTTTTCACTTACGGTTTCATGACTTGAAATGTAAACTACATTAAGGATTCTTCTTCCAGAAATTACCTTTTGCGTGTAAGTAATAATACCTTAAAGGTGTAATTGGGGTTATAATTCATTGAAGTAATTATAAAGAATCCAACCCACCGCAGTATCCAGGGAAACTGGTTAAGCTGTCCTCGAAGAGTGATTTTTAAGAGGCTGGACAAACTTTAAAGTTTTTTAAACCTTTGAGAGATGGAAAACCCATAATCTTTTCATTAAATTCAGTTATGGACATTCAAGTAGCCTAGTTTTTTCCTGGATGAATTTGGACCCAAATCTTCTTCCACTTTGACACAGGGATACATGAAAAAATCCACTATATAATATATTGTATTGTGTTGCAGCTGACTGCGAATTCTGGGAATCATAGCCTGATATATCCAGTGGTTAACTGGAATCATCTCCCCAAATTTTCAGGCAGGGATCTTTCCCAAGCCTACCAAGAGATGCCAAAAATTGAAGTTGGGATTTCATAGTCATTGAAATGAAAAGATATATAGCCCAAGAGATGCTAAAGGGTCAGGATTCAAGACCTTTTGTTAAGTGGGTGCTCCATCTAGCCCAGTGTTTCTCAACCTTGACAATTTTAAGGCATGTGGACTTCAACTCCCAGAATTCCACAGCCAGCAATGCTGGCTGTGGAATTCTGGGAGTTGAAGTCCACATGCCTTAAAATTGTCAAGGTTGAGAAACACTGATCTAGCCATTTACATTAGATTAAAAAAAACTTGAGTATTAGCTAGCTAATGGTATCAGAGCTCAGGGTGAGAAATTTCAGGTGAGAACTGAACAATTCTGAAAACTCTGTCCTATTTTAGCCCCTGGTTATTTTTAAATGGTTTTCTTGTGTAAATGTGCCATTAGTTTTTCTCCTAAATGCCAGGAACTGGAGGTAATAAAGGTTTTACAAGGATTTGGTTTAAAACTGCCAGGCAAAACTGATAGGAAACTTCCTGTAACTATAAACGAGGCATTATTAAATGCTCATATTATAAAGGATTGTCCTGAAATAAAAAGTGATAATAAAGTAGCTATTCTTTACCCTCAATCGATTAGTTATGTGGCTTATTCTTAATCCTAATTCTGCCTAGTTAGCACCAAGTGTTAATAATCTGTTAATAACAATAACTTACAATAAAATGTAATAATAGTCTTTTTATATCATTTGTTCATAAAATATGTTTAATAAGGTTAAAATAACCCATAACATTTTGAATTGCAAAATTTGAGCGCCATTAATGCTTATTTGAAGTATTCAAAATGGTGTCACCTCTGTTCCTCATTAAGTAATTTCTGTCATGCTTAAGAGTTAGCCCATTTTTTCAATGATCATTCAAAAAGGGAATAATGAAATGCTGCTAAAGATCAAGCCAAGTCTCTTTATTTTGGTCATCAATCAGCTAAATGTCAGAAATATTTTAGTCATCCCCAAGGTTAGTTGTATAAGGTAAACCAGACTAAATAAATAGTGACATATAGGATTTTTATTGTAATTGCTGTAGTGACAGACTCTTGCAAGTTCTGAATGTGTTTCCCCTCCCCTCACGTGAGCTAGGAAAGGACTTACTTGTCCGAAATCTTCGCAAATTAATTTCTTGGCCAGGACTGTTGATTTGGCCATTGTCTTGGTAGCAGGCTTTTTGTCCTGTCCTTCAAAGCCATTCCTTCGGTCTTTACACAAGCTGCAGTTAGAAAAAAAATGTTAGAACTGACCCCAAATTTTGACTTTTGAGTAATGCCCCTGAATTGGCTCAGTGGGCTCAAATACAGGATGTATTATACAACATGACAGTTCTTCAGTTGGGATTCAAAAATCAGCCAGCAAAGAATCTAAAGTCCTTTCCGATCTGCTTCCTGTCTCTAGCCACCCTTTCTTAGATCTAGATCAGTGATGGCAAACCTTTTAGAGACCGAGTGCCCCAAAACTGCCCCACCCACCCACCTACTCCGCCCCCTGCTCTGCCCCGTCCGCCCACAGAGCCACCCAGATTGCCCAGGCGGCCCTGCAGCACCATGGCCACGCCCTCCGCCCGCGGCCCGCAGCAGCATCGCGCGATGGGGCACGAGGGCAGAGTATTGTCCCTGCTGCCCGGCTGCCATGTCCTTGGCTCCGCTGCTCCATGTGGACCGCGCCCGGGGGCAACTCTCCTCTGGGGGGGTTGCTGGTGAGGAGGGTGCCGTGTGGGAGGCGGGGCTGGGGCGACAGCGCATGTGCCCACAGAGAGGGCTCTGAGTGCCGCCTCTGGCACGCGTGCCATAGGTTCGCCACCACTGATCTAGATGTTCATCTCAGGTAGCTTTCGTGGCTAAAGCGGTGTCATGGTGTCCTGCTTTCTAGGCTGGTGCCTTAACCATTAGACCAAACTGGCTTATCACCAAAGAGGGCCTACCCTTTCCAGATGAGAGTCTACCAGGAAGAGGGAACCAGATAAAAAGGGAAGTGCATTCAGAAGAACAGGCCTGGAGGAGGCTCAGAGACCAAATTTGAAAGCCTCTGTCTCTGCCAGAGAGACAGTTTCAGAATAATGTTAAAACCAGGATAATATAATGCTAACTGATGTTCTAGATAATTAGAAGAAATAAGTAAACATGACCCTTTCTTAACCTATACCAGGGATAGGCAACCTTGGCTCTTTTATGACTCGTGGACTTCAACTCCCAGAATTCCTGAGCCAGCCAAGTCCACGAGTCACAAAAGAGCCAAGGTTGCCTACCCCTGACCTATACCTTCCCTATATTCTCTCCAGTTATGTTCCTTTAGAGACTGAAAGAATTTATAAATCCTCAAAGGGGGGTTTACTGGTGGTAACAAAGGATAGTAAAGAGAAAGACTTCCCCAACACAAGACTGGCATATAATACTGCTCTTCCACAATCTTTTATCACCAGTAATAACACTTAGTTGTATTTAACCTTGAGAAAAATTAAGCAGAATTGGATTGCTTAGAGTGCTGACAGCTGTACTATAAAGTTGGGGGGAAAAAAACCCAACATCCCACTGTTTAAAACAATAGCAGGTCATTTATTTACCATTGCAGTACATGGATGTAGTCATATTCCCAGGAGTCAAGCTTAACTTGGAAGTCATTAAAGGCTTTTTTTAAAATAATAATTTGTTTTCTAAGTATTTGTATGGATCAGGCCAATTGAAAAAAGGGCAAAATCAGCCATTTTAGAGGTTTTTTTAAAAAAAAATATTATTCACTGAAACAACATTGTTTCATAATGCAAGGGTCCTATACCCAGGGAATAGAAACACAAAAGAGGAAAGCAGTATTTAATAATCCATTTTTGACAGCAGAGCCCAAATGGCTTATGTTAGTAAAATGAATTAGAATCAATGAGTGATCGCAGGCTGATATGTGTGGAACAAGGAATTCTGGGAATAGTAGCCTAGCAGATTTGAAAAGCACCAGGATGAGGAAGCTCTCCTATTCTGTGCTGCAGAGCAAGGGCAGAAAATGAATCTAAAGCTTTCAATTCTCCAACTGGCCCATAGCTTTATATTGTGCCAGAGAAGTGCAGCCAATGCCTAGTGCAGCGGTTCTCAACCTATGGGTCGCAACCCCATTTGGGGTCGATCGACCATTTCACGGGGGTCGCCAAGCAAGGCTGTCTGCCATTTTTCCCCCTTTTCCGGCGGGTGCCTTACCTCCCTTGGGCTGGGCCAGCTGGCGGTCGGCCTGCTCCATCTCTGCCGCTTGCCAGCTACGCCTCGGCTGGCACAGGGGGCGGAACCACGCATGCGCGGCGCTCCCAGGCAGGGAAAGTCCTCGACTTACGACCGGTTGGGTAGTCCTCGACTTACGACTGGTTTAGTCCTCGACTTACGACCGGTTGGGGGTCGTGGCATTAAAAAGGTTGAGAACCACTGGCCTAGTGCCTGGGCCTGAGACATAATTAGTTCAGGGTGGGTGAGGGCAGAGATATTCCAAGCCTCAGTAGTGCTCTGATTTTGGGTGCTAGGGAAGCAAGCTGGCAGTTGTTTTACCCCAGTTGCTTACTAGGAAAAAAAGCAACCAATGCCAAAGGCAGTTAAATGTTAAATATTCTGCCTCTTCTATACTTATTCCCCATCCTTTTAAGATTCCTCCTTGCAGGACAATTGTCCTGCCCTGTCTGACCTTCATGCACCTCTCCAGTGGGCTGTTTTACTAAGGGGATGGTAAAATGACAATAGGGAAGGGCTCAGAATTTATACAGAGGCAAACCAGGTCTCGCAGAACCTTTTCTGATCCCTCTTCTTTGCCTTAAGGGCCTACCAGCACCTGTGGCTGGAATACAATATCATTTTTTCTTAATAACGACTTCATATTACCTGCACTACTGAGCCCATAACATGCTAATTACCTAAGCAGGTGAAATACATTTTAATAATTTAACAAATGAACTAAAGCAGACTTGAATGACAAAAGGAAATATGTGCTGCTATCAAAGCTCTTTTGGCCAAAGGTTGATGTTTTTTTCAAATATATATATATATCCATTTTGAAGTGAATGCAGCAGCATTCTTTTGACATTTCCAAGGTAGGTTATCCTTATTTATCTACATCTACTTAGCATTTTAAATACAGGGTAAATCTACGTGGGTTGGGTTTTTTTTGAGAGAACATTAGAGAAAGGAGGAGAAAAATGGATGGAACTTAGTCATGCTTTTTTATTTTTATAAATCAGTTTATAGCTTCTTATACTGCCCAATACTGCCCAATAATGCCTGTATCTGGTTCTGTGGATTTTTAGTGCTTTCCGTGGGATCTTCAATCAAACCCAGTTATCCAGGCAAGTTTCTTACAATTAAGTTTTTAAACTGCACTTTTTTAGTAGAATTCTATTCTTTCTTGATGCAACTCTGGATACCTCTTGTAGTGCTTTTAAATAATTTCTGTAGAACACCCTTTCCAACTTCCTGCTCTCCAGATATGTTGGATTACAATTCTCAGGAACAGGGGAATTTGGGGTGGTGTTGATCAGCACAACTGGAGACCAACACATCTGGAGGGTACTAATGTAGGAATGTTCTGGACATCCCTCTGTTTGTGTATGTTTGTTTCAATGGGAACTGAGCAAATACATAAGCTATGTGCTACAAAATGATGTACTAATAATACATACTGGCAGTTCTCGAGTTACAATGGTAATTGGAAGCAGAATTTCCATTGTTAAGCAACGTAGTTATAAAATGTGATGTCACATGACTGCATTGTTTAGCAATGGCAGTTCCAGCTCTCCCTGTTGCTATCATTAAGTGAATCCCACCGGTTGTTAGGCAGAGACCCACCTCCATCCAAGCCCCTCCCAGCCCAGAACCTTGGTAAGGTAAGGGACGGTCTCCTCTTCCCCACACCCATCTGTCTTCTCCCATACCACCTCTCTGCCCTTTTTGCCACCTTGCACTCCATCACCTCTGCTGGCTATGCCACCTTATGCTCACTGACCCTGCTGCCCTACTGCCTCCAGCTGATCTTTGCAATCTTCCTCCCATTACTGATGAGGCGGGCCCAGCCTGGCCCTATTCAGGGTAGCTGCTGGCCAAGTCCCGCCATCTTCCTGACGCTGTTCATTCTGCTCTCCAAACAGTGCAGGTCCTTGTGAGAACAGCCCGTGTGATTTGGAGCATGGTGTGTGTCACTTTCTCATAAGGTTTGAAAAGACCCCAGAAGTCTTCCAAAGCATTGTGAGAATAGCTTATGCCAGTGGTGGCGAACCTATGGCATGGGTGCCAGAGGTGGCACTCAGAGCCTTCTCTGTGGGCACGCGTGCCGTCGCCCCAGTCCTAGGCCTTCAGCTGGGTTTTATAAAACCTTTTCGCTTTAGGCCTCTGCTGCCGTGTGCAAAAAAACAAAAGGTTCAATCAATCAGTCAATTTCAACTTCTCGCGGGAAAAAAAATCTTGCAAAGTTGGAATTGATTGATTGAACTTTTTAGTCTCACCCAGTCTGCCGTTACCACCACAGCCACGCCCACCCAATGGGCAGGCCCATCCAATGGGCCACACCCACCCGGCACCCAACGATGCATAAGTGGTTTTGGGTTGCAGTTTGGGCGCTCGGTCTCTAAAAGGTTCGCCATCACTGGCCTATGCTATTTAGAGAACAGGACAAGCGCCCTCTGCAAGAAGGCCTGATAAAGCCAGCAGGTGCCTCATTGAGGGACAGGCTGGGCATGCCTCATCAGCAGTCAGAGGAAGATGGTGCCAACTGGGGACAGCAGGGTGGCAAGGCCAGTAGAGCACAGGGCTGGCAGAATGACAGGAGCAGAATGCAGAGGGCAGGGGTGGCTGGAGCAACTTGAGGCCGCCCTTGGCACAGAGGCTGAAGTAGAGGCTCATGTGTAGTGGCAGCTGACTGGAATTGCTAAAGACCTTGAGCCTCTGTTTCAGTCCCACTGCTGCCACTGCCTCCAAGGAGTGTCACTGTGCAGGTTAGTCAAAAGGGCAGAGATGGGGAGAGAGATCGGCAGATGGGAGGTTGAAGTGCTCCTTCAGTCATAAGTGTGGGCAGGCTGCCAAGCCCTTGAATTTTGATGATGTGATCATGGGTATGGTGTAATGGCCGTAATTTAGAGGACCAGACTTAAGTACCAATGCTGCCATAACTTTGAGCAAATAGTCGTAACTCGAGGATTACCGATAGTGCAGTGTTCATTTTTGCTGTGACCACAGTGGAACCAAAATTGTATTCTGCAATATACAGAATATAATCAGAATTTCCATCTTGATTCAAATGATAGTTAACATTTGCATCAGCCTTTGCCAGACCATGTTGTTAAGATGTGCTGGGCTGCAGTTTTCAGAATTTCTGCCCAATGTGACCCATAAGCCAGCACATCTAAAAGAGGCCAGCTTTAGCCATATCAAGCTCTGGCTTTTCAATGTGTCTTAGTGAAGAAGGGGGGGTTCTAAAGAGTTGCCTTAAATCACTGATGAAACACATTAGGTTAATCATAAATTATGATCAATTATAAATTACACTATGATTTTATTCATGCTATAAGTGTATTTCTTTGGTTAGACAGATTTGCTTTTCTGAAGATTCAGGTTTATCTCCTAGGTCCTTTGGGATTCCACCTTGCTGTTGGGTGCTCAGGTCAAGAAATAACCAGCAGGGCCAGTGATTTCAGTAATATGCAATGGCACTTTTTTCTCTGGAGAGGAAAATGTCTTCAAACCATAACCATTCAGGCTTGGAAAAATATTTAGGAACTGTACCTAGCATGCAGTTCTCCAAGGTTTACTCAAGAGGAAATATGGTAACATAAATGTTGCACAGCCACCACCACTGCACCAACACAATTGACTTTCAGTTTGTCTCACAAGCAGATGAATGATAAAATAAAACAATCATTATAACTACAGAATAATATATGGCTTCTTGACTCACAGGAAATTGCTGTGTCTGAGTATAGTTTGGGCTCAGTTACCTATTAAAGGTCAGATTGTCAGGATCCTTTCTTCAAGATCTTTAATTTTTTCTGGGATTGTGACTGGGAACAGGGCCATTTTGGCAGTGGCGCTAAGGTTGTGAAGCTTCCAGAAGACACCATTGTGTATTCTTGCTCCTGGTTTGTAGACGATGGACTGAAGTGATGCTCTCCTACAGAACATTTGAAGCCTCACAAAAGCGCATCTCTTGAATGTTCCCTGTTATTGTTGATTTGCTGGGTAAACAATTGATCATTTTAATTCAAGATTTTTCAAGTCAGGTCGACTTTCGAGGGTTAAAGGCAAGGCTGTCAATGCTGCAAATACTGTATATTCTTGCTTTGACAATATGCAGAACTGTCTGGCATTTTTATAGTTAAACCAGGCAACAGAGAAAAGGGAGGAGAATAAGGATAGCCCAGGAAAAAGAAACCGGAAGTAAATCACATCTTCCAAGCTGATTGGAAGATGTAAACCATGACCCCAAAAGTGGGGGGGAATGCTTAAAATGTATATGCGTATCGGAAGAGAAGCCAGACCTAAGCATTTCCACCATGCTGTACTGACGTCTCTGTAACCTTAATAAATGCTTTTAGGAGAAAATATGCCTGAAAGTCCTTTTAAGTGTTTCGTTAATCAGACACATGACATCATGCTTAGGTCTGGCTTCTCTTCCGTTGGGCCACAAAGAGGAGGGGGTCAAGCTATTCTCCAAAGCACCTGAAGGCAGGACAAGAAGCAATGGATGGAAACTGATTTTAAAAAGGCAGCTTCTGTTTTCACAGAACATGCCTGGTGCAGTGTTAAATTTGCACTGCAGAATCGGATAAACGGACAGCTAGATGTGAAGCTCTGCTAGCTTTGTGGTTAGGTAAGGAAGGCAGTACTGGGTCTCTTTTAAGTAATGAGCTTTGAACATTAAGATGCTATATGGCTACAGCTGGCTGCCAAAATGAAGGCCATATAAACATTCTCTAGAGCAGGGGTCTTCAAACTTGGCCCTTTTATGACTTGTGGACTTCAACTCCCAGAATTCCTCAGCCAGCATGGCTGAGGAATTCTGGGAGTTGAAGTCTACAAGTCATAAAAGGGCCAAGTTTGAAGACCCCTGCTCTAGAGCCAGCAGTGTCCCACAAGGAAGACTTTATATGTTCATGTACATTTTTATATTCTTCCATTGTAATTCTTCTTTTGGCAATTTGAACAGGGGGGAAAAGTTATAATGGATTAGAGCAGTGTTTCTCAACCTTGACAATTTTAAGGCATGTGGACTTCAACTCCCAGAATTCCACAGCCAGCATTGCTGGCTGTGGAATTCTGGGAGTTGAAGTCCACATGCCTTAAAATTGTCAAGGTTGAGAAACACTGGATTAGAGGTTTTCTTTCTGGAGCCTGGGATCAGTTACCAGTTTCAGTAAGTGATACTTAGAATGGAAGAGGCTTGGACTCTGTGTATTAAAACCACAATTACAGCCCATGTAATACCTCTTTGGCTGTAGGTCACTTCTATTGGAAGTATATATATCACTAAGCTCTGACATGGCTCTTCATTTCAACTCTTGAAATGGCAGTTTTAATATAGCATCCAGAGAAGTTATAACTGCAAATTACTGTTTTGGAAGAGAAAAAAAAGCCAGCAAGGTATGTTGTGTTTACCCAAGCATTGTAAATCAATAGACAAGGTTTTTTTTTAAAGTAAATGATTCATAATAATATAACACCACAGACCTTTCCTGTGTTTGCTGACTGGGAGACAATATCTCTTGTTTTCTGTAGTGCCTCATAAGGTTTTGCTAGGAAGGCAGGAACAGTGGTGGTGGTGGTGGGGCTTAGAAGACCATTCAGGATCAATGCAGGCTCTTGTATGCTAATTAGCACTAGATGCCATTAACATATTAATTCTCTGTGGTGAGCTACTCATTGGCTGCTAATAGGTTTATGGATGCAATTTAAACCATGGTTTTAACCTATAAAACCTACTATAATTTAGTGCTGAGGTATCTGGAGGATTGCTTCTTTAAAACAGAATCAAACTATCTGATAGAAATAACCCAGGAAGAACTGATGGTAATCCCCTGTTACCAGGATAGTATAAACGCTGAGTTTAAGAGGAACTGCTTCTCTGTTATGTTATTGTACAAGAGATTGTTTGCTTTGATCTTGTTAGATCTTCAGAAGCAAGTTAAAATGGAACTCTTCCAGAGGGCTTTTTTAATTAAGACAATGCCATTGAATGGATTATCTGCTCAGTTTTAACACACGATACAGTTGCTTTTTATTTTTGCAGCTTAGTATTATTGATGTTTTTCCTTGCAAATTGCTGAACGGTGGTAACTTTAAAAACAAAATTAATTTGAATTTAAAGCAAATTATAAATTATAACATCTTGACTCCTTGGTTTGACTTACCATCTCCATTTCATAGAAAAATCACATTTGACCCCCCCCCAAAATTTTTTTAGCTTGTGCCCTTGATACTAGTCATGTTTAAAGTGAGATAATCAATCTATTGCCATCAGATCACATATGGCCCTCACCCTAATTTCAGAGGTTTTTGAAAGCAGTAGGTTTAGGATCTTGTCAAAAATAGCCTTGCTTTTCTCTGGCATGGATCAGAAAGGAGAGAAGGAGAAAAAGATTGCCAGAAAAAGAAGTCAGAATGGCCTTTTACCTATGACAGTGCTTCTGAAGGAATATGACTCTTAGCAGAAAGAAACTTGACCATTGCTAGTTTAAGCAAATCAATTATTTTATTTATTAAATTTATGTGCTGTCCATCTCACCATTGTAGCAACTCTGGGCAGCTTACAAAATGGTAAAAAGATAAAGAAGATAATATAGAATGATTAAAATTAAAGTTTAAATAAAGACTAAGAACCAAAAAGGCAGGCAGTATGGCAGTTGGGAACTTTATGTTGTGTGATCATAGTTATTCTGTATGAAAGAACTGTATGTGTTCCAACAGTAAAATCAGTCGAATTTAAGAGTGGGTAGTCATGCTTCTAATGAAATTTTAAGACTAGAAATTCAATCAGTTTGACTGATACCAGTTAGTAAAAGATTGATAATTCAAGTTAGAATGCAAAAGAAAATGGGATATCCAAAGCCACAACACATCTAGATAGGATTTGTTCACAAAAGCCATTCATTTAAACTGACATTTTGACTGAAAAATCAAGCTAGACTTCATCCAGTTGAAGATCATCCCTTGGAGCAGAGAATCTGCTTTGTGCATAGCAGTTCACAAATTCAGTCCCCATCAACAGTAGCTAAAAGATCAAATAGCTCAAGTAGAGGATGGAACTGGCTAGCTCAGATGAAAGACTCATTTAACTTCAATAGAAGGTAGATAATAACATCTATATAATGTCATAGAACTGAATTAATCTAAACAAATGTTAAATAAATAACCCCATTTCTCCACTTTCTTTTACTCCTTTCAAACTGTTGTTAATACTTTGGGGAAGATACAAGCTCATAGGCAGCTACTCACTAAATTGGGACTTAGAGCATTATTATCAAAACTAGATGTAGACTTCTCATTGTAGCAGCTTGAGTAGTTAGAAAGCCTATTGATGCAAGAAGCAAGAGAAAAAATATCTGTGAAAAATTGAACTCTCAGTGTGGGCTTTAGCTTTTGCTGATCAATAAAGGCAGCATGAAATCCTGTGGGCTTTCTCGGGCAGCACTGGATCCCATTCAAAACATTAATTGTAAAATATCCACTAATTGGAATGCCAGAATTCACTTTTGGATTTCTAAATGCATTTGGCTTTTTTTTCTCTCTAGACATTAGAAGCGTGAGCCACACAAAAGAGCTTGAGGGAGCCTTTTGATGGAGCAGGAGTGTTTCAACAATTGGCTAATGCAGAGATTAAGTTGGTATCCACTTTTTAAATTTTCAATTGCCACAAAAAACATTCTGAACTGGGGCATTTTGTTGCACCTCTCATCTTTTAAAAGGCTAAGCTAGAAATAAACATGGAAATGCATGGAATACATAGAACTGGTAGTCCATTTTTAGCAGCAAAAAGAGCATGCCAAAGGGGAATGGAGCACTGCCTTCTAACAATCTGATCCACCTCTTCCCAGCCAAATGTTGACAGTGGGAACGACTCATGCTGAGTATCTCAGATACATTCAAGAAGGAGCCCCCAGGGGAAACTTCAGGCACTTATCACATTTATATCTGCAAATAAAATTAGCCAGATATTGTCCCTTCTGTCTATGTGATTAGGACAAAAACAATGATCTTGATTACATCTTTGATGTTTGTCCAGGGCTTGAAATTTTAAAGTTGTGTTGTAGGCACATTAATATCAAGAGAAAAAAAATTGCAAAAGCTTGGCCACAAAGGGACTTTCATTGGAGCTGAGGCATGCTCATCATACTTGTTCTGGCATTATCAATTTTATCTGGTGACCCCATGTTTTAGGATTATGAGAGAGGCAGAGAAATATTTTCCCCAAGTATGGGCAGTGCATTTGTAAAAATATCTGTCAAAATCTCTCCTCAAGGCCAGCTGACTTTCTCCTGTTCCGAATCTCTTGCATGCAAAGAAGCTGTGCCTTATGGATGATGGGGTCGGGGTGGAATTGGTTGGGTTCTGTTGAATTTGGCTTGAGTAGAACTTGGTACTAGATAAAGATGTTTGTGATAACTGTTTTGAGTTTGCAGGTGATTTCTGAAACATTTAGTGGGATAAAAACCAACTCCTGGATGTTAAATTTAAATTGATTTGGGAAAGAACACCATAGTTAATTATGGAGGCAAGACAAAGTAGCTTCATCCCTTCATCTGTTGAACTAGGGCAGTGGTGGTGAACCTATGGCACGCGTGTCAGAGGCGGCACTCAGAGCCCTCTCTGTGGGCACGCGTGCCACCACTGCCAGCAGCTTGCGCAGGTCCATTAGGCCGCCAGAGCAGCAGCCCCACCAGGCACAAAGGAGGTGTAGCAGGCAGCTAGCAAGCTTGAGTAGAGGTGGTAGAGCACGCCCACACCCAGCAAGCCAAAGGCCACCCCGAGCAGGGAAAGCCGGATCCCCATCGGCGCCATGGCCCCCCAGTCCCAGCTAGGATTGCGTGCCTCCCCCCATCTATGCTGGGTCTCCTGCCCACCGCCCCACCCACCAGAGACCCCCTGGATCTCCCCCAACCCTGCCCAGCCCCCACAGGCTTCCCCCCTATGAGCAACATTGAGGTGGCCATGCCCACCCCAGCCATGCCCACCCAGTTTGCCGTGACAACCGCAGCCATGCCCACCCAGTGGGCCATGCCCACCCAGTGGGCCACGCCCCATGCCCCCCCCGAGGGGACCACAACCCTGATGCGGCCCTGGCACTTTGCGATAAATAAGTGGGTTTTGGGTTGCAGTTTGGGCACTCGGTCTCTAAAAGGTTCGCCATCACTGGATTAGGGAATGTGCCATGAATCAGTATTTTTTTTCCTGTAAAGCCTAGTACATGAAAAGAGGGCAAGCAAATCTAGGCATGCTTTGAAGCATGTCTTCCTTAAAATGAGGGTCATAAATCTGTTGTGATAAAAAGAAACTTCCAAAGTCATCCTGAGGATGGCCTGCAGGTGTTCTTCTCATTCTTGGAGGCAAACAGCTGGAATGGATCAACAGCACAAACTTTAAAGCATAATCCCTGAACTGTATCTCTGGCAGTTTCAGTTAGATTCTTTTATTCTCAAAATAAGATCCTGTGCTGTAGAAGATTTTATCCTTCTTTAAAGATTGCAATTTCTGGGCAATTCTGCAGAATTTGTAAATGAGATATCTAGATGGGAACCATGATTTTCTGAAGGGCACACTCATGACTGTGAGAAGATAAAAGCTGTAAACAAGAATGTGCAACATTTTCCCCATCTTTAAATGTCCTGTTGAGGATCACATTTCAAAATGTAGGTGAGACAGGACTAAGTATAATATTTATGTCATACTTTAACAATTCTCCTTTATAAACCCCTAAATATATTAAGCCACCAAAGAGATATTATACATCCTTGTCTTACTTCATGCACAATGTTGAACCATTCACTAAGGACTCACTTTATTCCCTTGCATACTTTATTTCCATCATATACAACTCATCACATTCAGCAGTCAGCCTTCAATTTGAACAAAACCATTCAAGCCTATTCACTTCATCAAACACTATCTGCAGATCCACAAATGCATGGTAAACATTATTTCTCACATTCACGTATTTCTCAATGACTTGCTGAAAAGCAAATGCCTGGTTTGCATACGTCATGCTTGACATAAAAATCACTCTGCCTTTCCATTGCCTGCTCATCTACATTGCAATCAGAATTCTGCTAAACAACTTCTCAGTATAATCCCCTTCAGGTTTTTTTTTAAAAAAAATCATTCTTATTAGCTTTCTTTTTCCGAAAGGAAAAAAATATGAAAATTAATGATACTAATAATATTAATAATCAGGCACATGTGCAGCCTTCACACATACTTTAAATAATTTGCCCAGCCATAAAGAAATCATCCTTTAAGATTTCTCCAGTTACTCTGCAGCCCTGGAACTCAACATTCACACAGAATTTATGATTTTATATTTTTATTCTTGGACAGCATCCATTCCAATTCCACTCTTCAACATGATGCCATTTTTCCAGTATAACTCTGCAAAACACACCTTGGAGCATTCCTGTGCTCCAGTTTTATCCCAAATAATATTGCAGTCTCTAGAACTAGTAGAAGTGATCCCCAGTGGAACGTGGCAAAATCTTTCCAAAAGCTTGCCATCATTCAGTTTCGAAAACAATCAGTGCTTGTTTTAATTAACAAGATTAAAAGCTCTGCCTTTCAGTATACCTTGAATGCCTTGAATCACAAGATGGGCAGCAAATAAATTTGATAAAATATATAGCCTAGGAAGTATCTTTATTCTATTGCTCATGATGATATCTTGTCCAGATGCCATGTGTAATATCATAAAAAAATGTAGTGAGAACTGGGGTAGGTGCATTGGATAAAACAGTCTTTTTCCAATGTAGAGCCTTTCAGATGTGTGGAAGTTGCAATTGCCAGAATTTTATAACAGAGATGACATGCTGAAAATATTTGGGATGTCCACCGATCTTAGCAGCTGGGATGCAGAATTCCAAATGGTTCCTAGGTGGCAACAAAACAAATATTACAGTAAAAAAAATCCTCTCTATGCTGCCAAACCTGTATTTGTGGCCATTGGTATTTGTTATAAAGCCCATATAAACTACAATATGCCTAATCCTGAATTTAAATCCTACATATAGTTTCTTTTTCCAATCCAGTCCTTCCAAACTCCAAAGTGAGTTGCTGCTATTATTGAAACAAATGTCATTTTAAATCTGTATTTCATAAGATGGGGTTTGCTGTCTTTAAACCAGTGTTCTATGGGATGGTGATTGATAACATCTCAGGTTAGCTAGAGGTAGTCCTGTATTTATTTACATAGAATTTTTTTTCCCCAACAGCCCTATTACCATATTTAAATGCAAGTATGTCTCTCTTAATTGATCTTTTTCAGTAGTTTAGAAATACTTTAAAGCCTGTTGATCTCTGTGCATTTTTTTCTGGTAGCAATATACGTAGCTATGGGAGTAGATCTAGAATTAGAGCACTTTTAGTTCTTTGGCTCTCTGTTTTTCTATTTTCTCTTTTATTTTTTCACCTTTCGCCTGCAGTTATTTACATGACAAATAACAGTTTATTCACCGACTGTGACTGTCCCCTTTTTCTTGTCTTTACAACCCAAACTGGTAATCAAAATCTGAGATGAGTAAAGTCTCTGAAGCATGTCTCAGGTTATGTTCCCTGAATTCTTTCAGAAGAAATTAGGAAAACAAAAGATTTATTTTTTTTAGAATCTAATCAGGAAAAAAATATTGCCCACCTGTCTCTTCCAGCCTTTTTCTTCCTGGTGCCGCCTCCACCTCTTTCCTCTTTGCTAGCCTTCTTGATGACTTTCAGAAATAGCAAAGTGAAAAGGAAGGAGGGATTTTGCAACATGAGGAAAAGGAAGAAGGCAGTAAGCTGGGGGTTGGCTGGCAGATTCATATGGAGAAGTTGGGTGGGTCTCTTCCAGCTCGGCCTTTTTGAACTTCACAAATGTCGCCAGCATCCTGTGACAAAATTTGATTTAGGTCACAAAATGTTTCCCTCAGCCTCTCGTCTCTGCAGCCAAATTGATCAGGCCTCTATTGTTTTTGTCCATAACAAGAAATAAAAAGGAAACAAAACACTGAAATCCTGAAAGCGCCTCTTCTCTTGTAGGCTAATGTATATTTGGTAGCAATCTGCCTCCTTTGCAGAGATGTATGTCCTCTGAAATGCTTTGACTCTTAAGAAGTCCCAAAACTCAGCTCTGTGGAAACTCAAACATGAATCAAATGTACCCACACCAATAGGCACCCCCTCCCCAAGCTACACACCCCAACCTTTTATGTTGCAGCCATTATTATACCGGCTTTCTGTTGCCTCTTTCCTCTTACACTCTTTATTTTTTCCCCATGGCCAGGTTTTCCAGCAGCGGCCTACGGACCAGTAGCAGCAGCAGCAGTGGCAGCAGCCAGAGGATCAGGTAGGGGAGGCCCTGGAGGAGGTAGGGCCAGGAAAAAGCCCTTCTGTGTGGCTTAAGAGCTTTCCATTACTTACCCTGATGTGCCTCCCCTTTGGGAAGGGACCACTAAACAAAACCACATGCTACAAACAGAGGCCAGGACATGAAAGATTTTAAGCCTGAGGAGCTGCTGGGTGGATATTTTATTTAAAAGCAAAAAAAAAAAGAGAGACATTTCTCAGTTGTTTGCACTGGGTTAACAATGTCAGGTTTCCTCTTCTGTTAGCTTCCCAACTTCTAGTAGGGCAGTCAACTTCATCTGCAACTACTGGGTTTGTAATGAAGTATTATTCTCAAGGACACCCCAGTCCAAGGCACAGATATTTTGAATCCTAGAAACCCCTTAAATGCTGAAAAATTCAAGATCAGGGCAGAAGAATCTGTGTCAGCATTGGATCTCTGGAGGTGGTCTGGTCATAGCTCTAAAATCAGAGTTTTTTTCAACTACTTGGCAGTTGCATAGCTCATTCATGAATCTGGAATGGGGAGTGGGGTATTTGTATTTCTATAATTATAAAAATCAAGGGTTGGTTAGGATACGTGAATCCAGCATCAGATAGTCTTCCTTTGCCTGTCTTGCCATTGAGTATGAATGATATATACAAGGATTCTGGAGAAATAATAATTCCCAGTTGTTTCTCACCAAACTATGATGAGGGATGCTAAGCCACAGTTGGGCATGACATCAAAACTGACAGAACCGTTGTTTGTAGTTGGTCAGCACATCAGGATCCAAAATCATATTGTGGCTTGTATAAGCATAGTTTAATATGATGCCTGACTTGGGAAATCTCCAACTCCAGAACTGGCCTGATGCTTAAGAAAGCTGCAGGAATGGGGAAAGGACAGTGAAAAACTGCTGTGGGAAACTGAGTCTGCTTGGATGTCTGCAGGCTGAAGCCACAATTGGATTCTTGGCCCTCAGTAGTCTCAATCACAGCATGGCATAATACTTAAGATGAGCTATATGGTAGTGTGGAAATTGAAGGCCAGCCTAGGACCTGAATTAGTGACCATTTACTCCAGGGAAAAATGATGACAATTCTGTCCAAAATTTTATTTGTTCCAGACACATCTTTAACTTGGATATAATTTCCAGCATTTGTTACCTTCTGCAAACTCTGGGCCAAGTTTTGTGAAAAAATGTTAACCCTTTCCTTTACTGTCCGCTCATGACAAGCTCCACGTTTTTCCACCCTCCGCCATCTGTCTCTCTCTCAGTAAAGGGTGGAGTTAAAATATTGCTTCCCATTGGCAATTTAAAAATTTACAATTAAGCATTTGATTCCATCATGAGAGGGCTGTTAAGACTTACCAAGCTCTTTTCTTTTTCCTGTATTGGCTTGTTCACCCCTTCAAATTCTAAGGGCTGAGCAAGGACAAGGGGTGGGCTTGCTGCTTTCACTGAGTTTAACTGCTCCCCAATCTGCCTTGCTTGCTAATCTCCGTAGAATGCCTGCTGTCTTCGGCCATTTGTTTTTGCTAATTTTAACTGGGTAGTTGGGTCAGGGAGGCAAGAAGCAATTGGAGACCACATTCTTGTGCCCTCAGTCCCCAGCCAAATGGTATGCATTGAGACCTGGAGCAAAGAATTAGGTGGTGGGGAGGGCGATAGTTTTATTCAGCCCTCTCCTGATGAAGCTTGTTCATAGGTGTGGGACTTCTGTACCCATTTAGCTAAATCTCTTCAAATCAAATTCCAACTCCTCCCCACAAAATGGAAAAGGCTGCCAAGCATTTAATGCCCCCAAGAAAACTTGGGAGAAGGCTGGATTTCTTCAGAGTCCAAAGTGAGATGTTTAGAGAACTCCGTTCCATGCAAACAGGCACTGCTTTCAAGGCTACAAAGGATAATTTACACCATTTTAATGTTATTTTAATAAGGGGGTGTCCAATTTGAGCGCAATGGGGTCGATTTGCTAAATACCTATGGTAATATTATTTTTTTTTCCTTTGGTATGTTCCGTATTCTGCTTTTAAACTGATTTTATCCTTGAGTCAAACAAAGATCTACAATTTTCACACCCCTGTCCTGTGCTTTTCCCCAATACAATTGCAGCTTTATTTTGCAAAGGTATCGTGAATTTTCCTTAGAAAGGTTTAGGCGATTAACTTTGACCTTCGTGGAAGTCCAATTTTAATTGGAATATTACTGTAACTCACCTGCTTCTCTGCTTGAAATTTGCTTTTTAAATTTTTTTTTTAAACCAATATTTTGTAATTTGGTGGTGGTGGGTTTAAATTAACCTGTGATACAAAACTAAATCTAACCCAAATTAACACCAATCCATATGGCAAGTGTAAAGATCAGTATGGTGCCCTAGGGAAGACTTATGTGCAAATCTGCTCCCATGCTCTCTGCCACAGAGGATGAAAAGATGTCTGCATATTCAGAAGGAGCTCCCTGCAGAAGAGACTTCTAGCTATTACTATTAAAGAGATGTAGCATTGATAGTGAAATGGATTCAGGGGCAGTGGAGTAAAGTCGGCTTCATATTGCGGCTCAGACCTGATTCATTAAAGGAGAAGAGGGGGAAAAAATTGGAAGCAATTGCCCTCAATTTTTGAGGATTACAGCAATATAACACGGGTGGCATCAGCCAGAGCGGGTTAAGACCACTAAAGCTAAACCCCCCTCTGTATCATAAGGTGCACGAAAGTTAATGTCCAAATGGTAAGCCTTCAATTTACCCAGCTCTTAGGGATTTCTTCTTGATTAAGGTGATCATACGATGCCTGTACTGAAAGACCTTCCCTGGTTATCAGGAGCTTGTCGAGTACTGATCACAAAGCCTGAACAGCTTAGGCCCTGATTGTGTCGGGGAACATTGTTCTTGTGCACCTGCTTGGGCTTGGCTGTTAAAATCTGTAAGAAAGGCCCTTTAGGTGCCATATCACCAATGACTGATTTAACTGACAGGTAAGGAAGGACTTGCTGATTTTGCAGCTGAGTTTCTCCTCAGTTCCCATAGCATTTAGAAGAGAACAGTAAAGACAACTCTCTTTTAGCGGGCATTTGTTAATTTGTTTTAGAATTGATTAGGTGTTTTTAACAAGAGCTAGCGAGACAGACGTTAGCCACTTTGAGGAGAAAGGCAGGATTGACATCTTGGGGATTCCCCTAGAGCAGGGGTAGGCAACCTTGGCTCTTTTATGACTCGTGGACTTCAACTCCCAGAATTCCTGAGCCAGCATGGCTCAGCATGGAAACCTCTCCCTTTCTCCTCAGCATGGCTGGCTCAGGAATTCTGGGAGTTGAAGTCCACGAGTCATAAAAGAGCCAAGGTTGCCCTACCCCTGCCCTAGAAGAATGTTCAGGAGACAAGATTGCAGCCAGAGCCATGTGGTCAAAGCCCCATTCCGTTTTCTGATGCATTTAAAAAGGGACAAAGCCTCAATGTTGGAGTTGTGGCCACTATCTTGACTTTAAAAAAAAAAACCAACAACTTCCAGTTAACATCCCTGGCTGGTCTAAAATGAATAAAGATAACTTTTCTCCCAACAGTCCTTGGGCATGGATTAGGCTAAAAGTGTTGAGAGAGGGACTCATTCAAGTTTGGTTGGTTTATAAAATTTTCTATGCCACCCAGTTCCCAACAACTCTGGGCAGCTCACAACAGCTAAACAATTAACTCTTCATGTTGCCTTCACATCTGATAAAATTTGGCTGGGGTTTGCTTGGTTGAGCACTCTAACCAGAGTTGGCATGTTCTGTGATAGAGTTTTATCACTGAAATCTTACTTATCTTCAGTGATTGGATAGAAATAGAGATTTCTCTCTGTTTTCCTGATTCTAATAGGAATGGTGACCTAGCTTACTGTAAGTGCACTATAATATTTTAAACTACACTTTAAACAAAATGTAACCGTATCATTTCCTCCACGTTCCTTGCCCATTCTACTTTTTAATGTTTTAAATATAATTTAATTTTAAACAAAATTTAAAAGAAATTTCCTGAAAATACAAAATACTAGCTCCAGAATCATCTGTGCCCAGCCCAGGAATGTCCAGATTTTATGTTTATCAAAGGTGTTTTAAAGAAATATAAATAATAAATGGCTACAGCCTTATGGTTTGTGATAAAATATGCCTGCTTGCCCAGCTATAGAATATTCAGGATTAATTGAAAATATCCTGGTGGAAGAGAAAAGGCAGGCAAGGGAAGACCTCCCACATTTGCCTTACAGTAAATTAATATGTATTGCAATCACTTATTTCCATTGCATCAACAATTTTATAGATGAGGAAACTCTCGGTGGCTGCCATTTCCTTAAATGCCCCCAGTCTGCTCTCAAAATATCAAATGTGTCCACACTAGTGTTAAAATATTGGTACCTGCTTCAAACATTAATACTATTCTTATTCTTGACATGGTTAGAATGAACCAGGTTCTGAGTTACATTGGCATGAACCTGCATTTTAGAACAATGACCTCTGAAGCAATTTCACTATCAGTATGGCATTTTTGTTCCAATATTGAGAAGATACATATTACATGAAAAGTGGCTTCTCCATTTCAGCTTGATGAGAGATGACACTTAGACAGATTTTTCTAAAGTCACTTGTATGGAAAGGCAGTTTTGTTGATTGTCAAGATACTGTAGGATCAAGATGATTATTTCCTCTGGCAGATTTCCAGCATCTGTAATCTCTTTTGTTTTTCCCTCTGTGGCCCAGTTCAGATGTTTAACTATCAATTGTCCATGGAGTAGGCAAATAATGATCTCCTCCTCCGTGTAGTGAAGGCAGTGTGTAGAATGAATGCCCCATATGGAAACTTGTATCCACATTGGGCTAATTAAGGCCTTTGGATCTACAGGATTCCAGGCGACACCCCCACTTCGTACTTTAATTGGAAAGTGTGTGGTAGAAAAGTGGTCCACATTCCTCCATTCCAGAAAGCGAATGTCCATATTATCTGGTTTGGGCTATGCCTATATTCCCCTTTATAGCAGTATCAGTCGCTCAAGGGAAAGTCAAATCATAATGATTTCATTTGAAATTCGTTATGAGGGATAACATTTGGCAGAAAACAATTTTTTTGTCAGATACTTCTAACATGGCCTTCTCCAGCCTAGTACCCTCTAGATATGTTGATCCTCAACTCCCAGAATTCCCAGGTTGATGGCAGCTGTTTTAAGTCTTGATGACATTGTGAGTTTTTCCTCTCTCTTCCTCCTTGTTGGAAAATGAATGGGCCAGAGATTGTGCTACCTGGCTCTGGAGGGGTTCCCAAATTAACTTACCTGATCCTATTTATTGTGGTACACAACCCTCCTAAACAGTCTTCTCCTGTCAAGATGCATTGGCTTATCAATCCTGTCATTCTGGAGGCCAGCAGGCTGGGGAAGACTGTTTAAAAAAAATGAAAGTTACTATGAAGTCCTAGTTTGGTCCTCCCTTTATTTGACCAGCGCCCCCAAGGGTTCTTCGGTCCTACGTTCCACTGTTCCGTACTGTCCTTTATACTTGCCGGCTGTAACAGATCTAATGACATGACCTCGATGGTGAGTGTGAGCAGTTATGTTCTTGTTGTTTTCTCTCTTGCTTGGTTGGGGCTGCTGTGAGAGAGGGCAAATCTCTGAGGCACTCTTTCCGGCCTCTCTTACATTGGGACGTGCGCTCCTCTCAAACGCTCTTCTGAGCACGCTCAGCAGGAAGGTTTGTCCACACCTATTAATCCTCTCTCTGTGTCCAGCTTCTTGTTAGTAGCAGCTGGTTGCATGTTTCCTTTGCTTGTTGAGATAAAACGATTCAAGGAACGACTCATATCCAACTCTTGAAAAACGTCTTTCTATTATTATTTTCCTTTAGTACACTTTCTCTCTTTTTGTTTTTCTATATTACTTTTCCTTACTTTATAAAACTTGAAACACTTGTCGTTCGTAAAACATCTCACATCTCCCCCTTGCCTGTTCTTAGAGTGTCATGTATCTGTGGGACTGAACTAAATGCATGCCCTTGTAGTAGTTGTAACTGGTAGCAGTAGACGTAGTTGTAGAACATGCATTGTTGAGTTGATATTATAGGTGATTGTCAACTAGAAAGAGCATGGCAGTCCAAGGGGGGAGGCATGGTTGACTGGAAGAAGGATAGGCCACTGTGTACAGGAACTCTGCTAAATTCCTTGGAGCCACAGTACAATGTCCATTAATTTTTCTAAACTTGGTCCTACCAAATTTAACCTGACACATCATTCTGAGAATCATCAGGGCTGTGATGGTGGTAGTAGTTAATTGACCATGGTAAAAGCGATGTTACTTTGTTTCTTGATTATAAAAGGGGAAAAAAAGGAGTCAACATTTTAACGATAAGTGCACTTCCTTGTGTGTAGTTCCCACTTAGATCAGTGGGAGTTACCTACAGGTAAGTGTCTTGGGGTACAAGGCCAAGTTTCATTGCCATAAGCATTGTACAGGCTTCCACCAGAACGTAACCTGTGTTAATGTTAGACTTAGAGCTCTGAATCCTTTCTGCAGAATCTAAACTAGGCTGGGAGAACAGGAAGACTGCCCGTTGGAGATCTAAGCCATGAAGTGTATGTACAAAGACTGTCTGTCAGGCTGTACTGAGGCACAAGGGAATTGGTTTTAGATCCAAAATACAAATTGGACTGTAATGCAAACGCCGCACTTGACACGAGCTATATTCACTCCCCTACCCTTCCGTTCTACAACTTGGATGAATCTTAGGAGAATAATCTC